>NW_028324300.1:17692685-17992685 GCF_058129835.1 Hydra viridissima
CTTCAACGTTGATCATTTTTAAATTCGCGTAAATTTTAAAAATCTCTTCCTCATCAGATTCAGCCTCTCCCAAATCCAAATCACTCATGATGCTTTTAACTAAAGGAGCATTTTTAGTAATCACCACTTCTGGAAGCTTGACTTGAATGGACTCTATCTGCGGTCCAAAAAAACACCCTCGATTCTCAATGACGCAATGGCAAAACACCTTTGACGAACATACTCCAATGGATCTGCTTTTACAAGCTTTTTATTCCCTTTTTTGCAAAACAAGGAAGTTATGCTCTTTTCTTTTGTATACAATTTTCCGTAAAAAATAGGAGATCCTGATCCCTTTTGCTTGAAAATGGATAAATTTTCCGTCATTATTTTTTTCGTTCTTCCTCCTTCTTTCAACAATGTTGTCTTATGGATGACTTGCTCGCGAAGAAATTTTGATATTTTTTCAGCCATCTCCATAAACTTTTCTTCTTCTTCACTCGGCCCCTTTTTTTCATCGTAGCTGATAAAAGACATGGAATATCCAGTCAGCTCTTTAGTCTTGGGGTCAAAGCTTTCAAACTCACCCAAAGAAAACAAAACGAGAGTTCTTAAAACGAAAGGACCTTTTCAATTCGCATCCTCATAATACAACGGAATCTTTTGGTACTGAATGGGCTTTGTGGCTGCGTAAATCTCTCCAGCCAATAATTTGCTCTCGTCAAACTTTTCAATTGTCACAAAATTCATCTTTTTTAATAGAAAGAAAAATTTTTTTAAATCATTTCAAAATTCGAAGAATCCATGGACTCTCTGACTTTATTCTGCTTTTTAACTTTATTTATTTTTCTGCGAGCATACTCAAATATATCCTCTTCCACCATGCCGCTTTTTTCAAAATGAATCCCTCCACACGTTATTTTCAACTCAAACTAATCCTTTTAACTAATAATGGTAAAATCCAAATCATTTTCAAAGCTGTAAATCTTGTAATGGTATCTCCCCTCATAAGGCGAATAGGAATACACCTCCTCGTAAACTTCCGTCTTAATGTACTCATTTATAAAAGGCTCAAACAAAACCATCATCTTACTCATTTTTTAATGGGAAGGAAATTTTTTTTTTTTGAGAAAATGACCAATGTCACTCGAAAGCAAACTGATCAATTCTTTATTATCCACCCACAAGTTGAACGAGTCTGGGTATCCTAACCATTTGACTAATGACTTGCTCTTGGTTTTGCGAACGATTTTTTCAATTCTGAAAATGTCTTGATGCGTCTTTTGCATCTCCTGCTCATAAAAAGTGCCTTGAATTTCTTCACCCTTAGCGTCAGCGATTTTATTGGTAGGCGGATCCGTATACTGAACTTTTGACACAATGAAAACCTCCTCAGTCCATCTCGACGTATACCTCTTTTCAAAATGAGACTTAATTTTTCTACAAAAATTTTTTTCAACGCTTCAGCCGCTTCAAAACCCGTTTTACTTTTTAATGGAACGATCCATCCATACTTTGAAAACACGTCGATCACCTTGAGCAAATATTTTACGCCGTTGTTGAATTTTGAAAACGATTGCATGTCAACCAAATCTGCAGTCCATATCTCATCGACGTCATTCACAAGCACTTTTCTTCTTTTAAAATGACGAATGACCGGTTTATGAACTCTTCTGCAAGCTGATCCGTCCATTTTAGACTGCTCTCGGGCATTTTTTTTTTTTTTTTCGAAGAGACACCCAATCCAAATTTGGTTTTGGCTTTGATCACGGGTGTGATTAGCTTTTCTTCGTTGATTTCTTTTTGAGTGGGGTTTGGAATGGAATTCATCTCCTAAAGCATCATTTGATCCGCCACATTCCTGTTTTGTCTGTCGTTGAAATATTTATAAGGCAAATCATGGTGATACGCTGCATTGTCCATCCTGTCCACCGGCATGCTCCATTCTTGATACATGTCCGTGGAAGTCAGTCTCTTGTCCAAATTGGTGCCCGGCCCTGCAAGGTCTATTCCAAGAATGTGCATTTCTCCTGGAAACTTCGCCCACGGAAGCTTTATTTTGCTCGACAGCTTATTAATCGACTCCACCAAGTCGGCTCCTTTTGTCGAAAATACAAACTTGCATTTGGTCGTTCCGCAAACATCGCAAGTCTCTTTCAACATATTTCTGTTGTTTTTTGACACTTCGCTCTTCAAATTAATCGTCCCTGTTTCTCTTTTACACTTGACGCAATACATTTTAAATACACAAAGAAAAAATTTTTTTTATATATATATAAAATGGAAGTGATTGATTTGTCATGGAATATTGGCAAAAGCAAAAGAAACAACAACAAGCTTCTTCCTAGAAGCATTCGAGGAATCATCGTTGGAAAGGCTGGTTGCTCGGCATGCTCGGAAGCACTCTAGCCACAAGAGTCGTCCCTGCTCTTGCCACTGGACTTCTTGCCGGCGTTGGCTCTTCTGCCGGTTCTGCTATGGTCGACAAAATCCCCAAACGTGGTGTCGTTTACTTAAACAAAATTGGAAAAGGAATGAAATTAACCGCAGCTGGCTATGGCTTATACTTAAGACCTTGGTCTAAACGCGTCAACAGAGACAAGCTCTTCTTAAAAACTGGCAAAGACTACAAATCTGTTGGATCTGGTTTATTGCTCGGACCCAATTCACCCTTTTCAAGCATTCCCTTTTTAGGCGCAATTTTATAAACTTCTTTGAAAACGTTTTTAATGTTTTCAAAGAAAATACACTTTTACCCTTCCAATCTCTCCTGTGGACGAAATCATCAACGGTTTGCCCTCTTCTACAAACACATCCAACACGCTTGAAAAAGAAACTGTTTTTGAAACTCGATACAGCTGCTCAGACCTATGCACTAAATCAACCTTCACTTCATCCTCAGTTTCTTCTCCAAACTTAAAGCTCTCCGAAAAATTACCGCTAGTCTCCATTGAAAATATCAACACTCCCTTTTCTAAAGCCACTCTAAATTCAGATGTCGGTTTTATCATCTTACACATATCACTAAACCTCGAAGACAAAATTCTTCTCTTGTACTGAAAAGAATAGCGCTCGCTCAAATTCACGTTTTGAACGCTTTCCGTCGCCACCTTAATATTATACGCAAAATGGTCTAAAGATCTCACGGCAATTTCCAAACTTCCCGCATACAAAATCGACAAAGTCAACTCGCTACCACTTTTCATCGTTTTAAACGCCTTGCTCATATAACTCTCAACACCCACATACAACGGCTCTTCAAAATCAAACACGTACTCCTCAAACTGATCTGCTCAAACACACCATCCTCATATTATTGAACAAATGATCAATCAACGCATTCATTTTACCTGCATGCTTTGTTCTCGCTAGAAACATTTTTTAAAAGAAGAAAATAAATTTAGATCATTGCGGTAAAAAATTTTTATTATCACCGGAAGAAATAGTGTTATAAGAAAATTTTATAACTTCAGCACGTGCTGAAGAAATATTATTACAAGAAATAATAACTTATTATTTCAGCGCATATTTTTTTTTTGAAAAAAAGGTAAGTCAACAAAAAAAACGCATCAAAGTTATCAACCTTAAGTATGGAAAAGTATAAATGCGCCAGGACCCGCATTTTACATCTACTGAGGTTCAATAGCATCTAGTTTTCGTAATATTACATCATGCTTTGTTTTTAAATGTGTATAAAGGCCGCGTGTTGAGCCACCTGCTGTTTTTATAATTTTTGCGCACTTCTTACACTTTGCGAAATGCCCTTTTTCATATTTAAGAAAGAAAATCCAAAAAGAATATTTAATAAAATATATACAATAAAAAAAAAAAATTAATTTAGATATAAAAATTGCATTTTTAGCTTAATGTTGTCTTGGCTTTTAGTGAATAAATAAAAGCAGTAAGTTCCAATAAATAAACTAACTATTATTCATTTTTAACAATTGTCACCAACGTGAAGGTATCTATTGTTAAAAATAAATATCAACACAAAACATCACAACAATAACACATAACAATAAAATATTTACACCCTTGATCCTAAAATCCAGCGAAAATAACAAACCAAATTAAAATATGAAAAGCAAAATTAGAAAACCAATATAAAGTTAACTATATTTATCTTTTTACTAAACTTATAAATATATAAAAGTAGATTTGTTTTTATATTCAATATTAGTTATTCACTTACTTCCAATTTAGGACATTAAAACACCCTAGATTTAAAGATCAAGGTTGCATACTCTCTCATACACATTACGCTAAACATTAACAGACATTATTATGTGTTTCCAGAATAATAAAAAAAGGCTAGACAACACAACCTAGCTCTAAAGCAGTAACACCACCCGGCACTAATTGCTGCCAAGTCACACCTCTGCTATAAGTACATCACTTGGCTGGCAAGGTTATCAATCTTGCTCAACACATCACTTTGAAAACATGGAAACAACATAAATTAAACATATATACAACTGTAAACAAATATGGTTTTAAATAACACATATAAACACATTTAATAACAATATTAAATGACAGATGTATTTATCGAAAACTATGAAAAAAAAAAATTAAAATAAGCAAAGTTATTCATACAAAATGTGCTCACAACCTACAAACAGTTAGTTTTTGAAATGAAAAACTGAAGACTATAAATTTAGAAGATTAGAAAATATAACATTATTTGTGTAACACTTTTAACCTACCATACCTTGAAAGAGATAATTATAAATTTTGAGAAACAAACTATTAAATGTTGTAGTTCTTGAACATGCAACATATAGTTGACCATGGGAGAAACACGGTTTTATACCCCAACTATGATATACTCCAACTCTATCAAATGTTTGACCTTGACTTTTATTAATTGTCGTTGAATAAGCCAATCTGACTGGAAACTCACGACGTTTCAGAACAAAAGGTAATTTAGAACCTTATGGAGCCAACTGAATTCTAGGAACAAAAACCTGTTTAACACCAGAAACACCTGTCAAAACCGCATCAATATAATTATTTTGAAGAGCACAAACTTTCATTTGAGTACCATTGCACAACCCAGCTTTGAGATCTAAATTTCTAAGTAGCATAATTACACAACCAATTTTCAATTTTGTGGCATACCTGAAGGAGTTAAGCTGTTCAAAACTCAACAGGAAAGTCATTTTTTTCATTAAGGTCATCAGTATCAATTTGATCAGCACTTTAATAAATTATGATCTCAATCGGCAGACATTCAAGCACCTCTTCATTGGTTGATAATGAATCAACATCAGTTGGTGTTAAAAATCACGCGTTTAGAATAATCATTCTAAACTCGTGATTTTTAACATCAACTAATATTGATTCCTTATCAATCAAACGCATCAGCATTTCCAAAAATCTTTTCAACAATCGATTGATTTTTTTTAATAACTCACTGATTTGGTATTTCAAAGCATCCTTTAAAAGGATCCTCCTCTTTGAAACGTATTGTTCCATTCCTTAGTTTTAGTAGCCATTGGGAAAATTCACCTTCCCCATCTTGTACTCTCATATTTTCAGTTAATGCAAACTTCTGTACCCATTGCCAATACAAAGAATATTTTATACACAATTCTACTACTGCAGCTGGTTGTCCTCTTTTCACAAGAGGCAGAATTTCCCTAAAGTCACCACCAAAAAGAACGATTTTCCCTCCGAACTGAAATTTGTAGTTGCAAATATCTTTTAACAACCTATCAATTGCATTTAACTGTTTACATGTTCATGTGAGACATTATCTTGCTCGCTTCTCAGTTTGTTTTGGTTATTTCTGATGAAAGCAAGGCGCTGGCAATCAATTTTAACATACGCATCAATAGCATATTGCTGAAACAGTTTTTTGCCATAAAAGAGTGAAGAAAAAAATTGTCTAACTGAAAATTTATAATTGTAATACTTAGATAATGCAACATGATTTCTAATCAATGTAATACGTTCAGGGTTGTGAACCAATTGATTGTGCCAACCAGCATCAGCCCTCGGAAAAAATAGAGGATAAACAAAAGGATATAAGTTGGAAGACATACTTGATATAGTTTTAAGAGGATGACTTCTGGAAGCAGGTGGTGCACCATCTTGGAAGCAGGTGGTGCACCATCTTCACCAACAAATACAACTGCAACTTCATTATTTGAAGAGAGATTATAGCGACTTATAGCGGTTATAGCAATTTATGCTGGAACATCATGATTGCAAAATATTTATAGCAAAATCATTTAGTAAACAGCGCTAAAGACAAAAAATCAATTTTTGTATTGGCTTTTAGTGAATGATTAAAAGCAGTGATTTTTAATAAAAATACCTATTTGCCACTCTTAATAATAGACACCAACATGAAATTAAACCAAATGTCTACTAACTCAAAAGAAAACAAAAAAACATCACAGCAACAACACAACAGTAGCACACACCATAAGTTAATAAAATAAATGTATATAATAACTTAAGTAAGATAACATTCATATAAAGCAAAACATAAGTAACAACATTATGCAAAATGTTATTAAAATACATTGTTATGTATTTTTAGAATAATCTTTAATTTAAAGGCTTGATAACAGCTAGACCTAAAGCAGTAACTGTTTGACTTAAAACACTATCGTGTAACCCTCTGTTAAAAGAACATCACTTGGCTGGCAAAGTTGACAAACCTTGCTCTACACGTTTACCAAGTCACAGCACTTTGAATTATAAAGCACTTATTACCACCTGCACATACATATCAAAAAAGCATATATGCAAACAATAAACGTGTGCAAACAAATATTTTAAAAATGACGCGAGAAAATTTAAAAAGATTCAAAATATATATTTACAATTAGGGCTTTTCAAAAACAGTGGTTTTGAAAAAACAGCTGTTACTGTTTTTCAATTTCAAAAAAAACAGCTGTTAACAGCTGTTTTTACTGTTTTTTAAAATTTTATAAGAAATTAAAATAATGACTCAAGTTAAGGAGCAAAAAACGTCAATGTCCTTATATTTGTCAATGTTGTTTACAAAAATAAATTTAGAAGCTTTACTTGAAGCAGACTAAATAAATAAAGCTATTAAAAAACGCAATTTTTGAATTTTATTAAAGGATCAAAAACTTTAACTATTTATTCAGCTATTCGAATACAAACTACAATTTATTCTTCATTTTTTATAATAAAATTTTAAAAAGACAAGAGCTTTAAGTGGCTCGTCGGACAAACGCAATCTAATTTTTGTGAAAAAATTTGTGCAAATTGAAAAAACACGCTCAACATCAGTTGATGTTGGTTTAATACTTAAATGTGCATTGAATAATTTTTGAAGGTTTTCTGTACGTTGTCCAGTGTTCTTATAAAGAGTGAATTCCGATTTTAACCATTTGAAATCTGATCCAGTTGTTGTTGTTGTATGTTCTTTACGAAGAAGCAAGTTTAATTCGCCGTTTAGTGATAGACTAACATTTTCAGATTCGGATTGTATCGACTCACCTATTTCAGTTTCTTCATCAAATCCAAACAATCGAGAAGCAAGACGACCGGCAAATATCAATGTTGCTTTTGTTGGAGTGTTTGAAGGATCTTTTAAACTCTTTAAAAGATTCATAACATCCTTGTTCAATCTTTCATCAGTACGGATTTTCAAGTTATTGTACAATTCTTCACAGATTTTGCTGTGGATCATTGACAATTTTTTAAACATAAACTCCAAAATTATTTCAGCACTTGCTAATGTTGCATCTTCCTGACTTAAACGTTGAACTGCAAGTTTTATCGGTTCCATAGCATCATAAAGATTACGAAGAGCAATAAAATCAATTGAATCCAAAATGTGTGTCGCATTGAACTCAAATAAAGTCTCTCGAATTGCAATTTCAGTCTTAATAATCGAGTCCAAAATGGTTGGAATTGAATTCCAGCGAGTTTTTACATCAAGATGTAGTTCAATTTCATATTCTGTTAAAGCTTTCACTTTACTCAAAAAAATGTTGTTGCGAACTGTTGAATTTTTTATGAATTTGACAAGCTTTCGAGAATTTTTAAGCAAATCGTGATAACTAATTTCAGATTGTTCAATGTCATCATCATTTAGCAAATCAAGGCAATCATCAAAGCAATCACTTTCATCAGATTCATCGCTATTAAAATAGTGTTCCTCAATTTCATTCTCTTTCTTATATAAAGTATCGCAGACACCCAAATGTAGAGCATGGTTTAGGCAAAACTGGCCAATTATATCCACAAGTCTAATGAATTTTTTATTCACTGCTGCTCCATCCTGAGTTGAACCAACAATATCTTTGTTCATGCCAATTCCAAATTCAGTTAAATGTTGTTTCATAGCGACAACCATGTCTTCAGCAGAACAAGATCCAACAATGCGAACAAGACCAGTTTTAATAGTGACTTTATCATCGCTGCTGTGTATATTAGTTCCAAAGAATCGTCTTCCTCTTACTGTTGTTTATTCGTCTACGCACATACTGAATTTTGCTCCATTAGCAAGTTTTTCCTTAATTATTACAACAACTTTTGCTTTCTTCTCGTTAAAATCTTCAATAATTAATTTCATGACATCACGTTCATTAGCTCGAAGTTTGTAACCATCTCGTGATATAGATTGACGAATATAATTGTTTCTAGTTATTGCTCTAATTGAAATACCATCAGTTGCCATATCTGTAACTATTTCTTTGAGGGATTTTCGATTGAAAAATTCAAAAATTGATTTTGTTCTTTTCTCTGCTGTTGGTTCTTCGTTGGATGTGCCAGCTGCTGACCTTTTAAAACCAATTCCATGTGTCTTAAAATGTGCTTTCAATGTAGTTGTAGAATTTCCAGAACAGACAATGATTTTGTTGCATCGCGAGGATTGTCCTTCGAGAGATTTTGTTTTTGGATTTTTTCGTTTTTTAGCAAAATCCCATACTGACGACATTGCTGAAATATATAAGCATTGTTATTGTATTCTTAAATCAAATTAAAATGATTTAATACGTACTGTTAACTGTGTTACTTTTAAAAACACCCAAGATTTTACTTTCTTCTCTTTGAAAAACACAAGGAAAAACACAAACTTATCACCAATACGTAATATTTTTTAAACATGAAAAAGTCGTTAAAAACAGTAAAAACAGTTCTGAAAAAACAGCTGTTTACTGTTTTTCATTTTTGACCAAAAAACAGCTGTTTTACTGTTACTGTTAAACAGTAATGAAAAACCCTATTTACAAGCAATACTCTTTACCTTCTTTTTTTTTTTTCATAAGAACTGTAACCCTCATAACAAAATTTAATCTTTACATACTATAACATGTGACATGCCATGTCAGTGTTGGCACAAAATTTTAATTTGTTTTCCTAAATTTTCTAAAAAAGAACGAAAATAGTTAATAGCATCACAGAAATTTCAATGTAGTAATAACCATTTTATGGAAATAGCATTGGTATAATTTTAAATAACATCTATACCCCTATTTTCCTTCTAAAAAATAAGATAATAAAAACAAAACTGCAAAAAGAAAAACCAAAACAAACAAATTTTAAACGATTTAAAAAATTAAAATCCTTTCTACTTTAAATCCTTTCTACTTTACCTAATTAAAAGTTAAATCCTTTCTACTTTACCTAAAAAAAATGTATATATAACTATTTTATATACTTACTTCAATTATAAGATGATCTTAGCGATGATTATTTCTCTTAATATGATTCTTTAAGTAATATATCTAAACTAATAATAAAATTCCAAATCTAAACTAATAATTAAATTCCAAGAAGAAAAAAGTTTCAACTCGAACAAGAGATCTCTCTCCAATGGCCGCGTGCAACGGAAAAACGCGCTCTTCCAAAGCCTAGTAACTAATGACGAAACGACTTTAAACATTAAACGTTTGGCATTTCTGTAGGAATTATATTATTGATCTGTGATGAGTTATTCAAAAAAAGCGATTTTTTTTAACTGATGTTTGAATGTTTTTTGTAAAGATACGTAGCAAAAAGTAAAAAAGAAGTGAACCGGAGGGTATGTATTTTTTGTTTAAAGATCTCTAGGATCGATTCAGATTTAAATACAGATTTTTAAACTACTTTACAGAAATAATGTTTACTTTCTTCTTTTCCTCAAAAAGATATATCCAGCACTCAATTGTTTTCTCAGTCGACACAACTTATTATAAAGAACCAAGTTAAAAGTAAAGCCATTCAAATGATCATCGTGGGTATTTTCAATGCTAAAGAATAGCTTTTGCTATTCACCGCATTCCCTCTATACTTTTATTTTTAACGATTATGTTACCATTTCATCATTGATACTTTTTCTATACATTGAGTGTATATAAAGTATACCAAAACAACATATAGCTATACATTTTATACTCTATATTGCAATATTGTATTAACTTTTTTTCATTCGTTGGAATCATTATTATTGTTTTCCATAATTATGTCAACAAAGACCTTTTCTTAAGAATCGAAACGACCAAAATAACCAATTTGTTAGAAACTAAGTGCAGCAAATTTGTCATTGTTTTAGAAAAATTCATCATGGACCCAAAAATAAAATGCATTTTAGTTGACAGCATCTTTCCGGAGTGGAAAAGATTTGCACGTGATGCAGCTTTTGATGAAGCTGTCATTGATTATATCGATCTCGATGAACAGATTGATCAGCTAAAAATGGACGAGCTGCTAAAAAAGTTGGTTTTACGAAATCCTTCCGACTTTATATCTGCAGTTGAAAAATCTCTCACGCTGATGGGTGAAGTAGATGTCTTGAAAGAAATCCAAATGGTTTGTAAGTAAAGCTTTTTTTTTAATGCATGGCACTTTTTAGTGAGATTTTATGAATTCTTTTTTTTATAATTTATGTTGGCTGAGGATTTTATTTACAGAATTTGTAAATGATAAAGATTTAACTTAACGAAAAAAACACTTTTAAAATATAGTTAGTTAGATATGCAGAATAATTAGATGCAGTATGATAAAATGGGAAAAACTTAAGTGTTCTATTTCTCAGACCTTCAAAGAAGTTTAAGAATGTTTTTTTCAAGAGTGGTTGAGTTACATTTTTCAAACTTGAAATATAAACAAAAAATTAACTTTTGCTAAAGTTTCTTAATAGAATATCAGTAAAAGAGAAATGTAAGAGCTGGCTCAACCCTGTTTGACCAATGTTTAACCATTAGGGTCAAACTCATGGTTAAAAATTGAAATCTGGCATTTCAATTTTTAACTACATGTTCAAATATTAAGCTATTAAAAACATTCCACCATTATAAAAAACTTGGAACAGAAATTATGAGACCTGAATAGCCCTTTTCGGTCACACTTTTAACCTTTGAGCTATGATTAAAATTATGGTTAAAGATATAAACCTGAAAACCCGTTTTAACCATTTGTCCAACCATGAAGCTATGCTTCAATTTAACTATTAGTTTTGTTTTTGCAACAGAAATCAATTAGAAATTTCAACCATTTGTCCAACTATTAAACTATGGTAAACTTTCAATCATAGCAGAGATTTTATGACAGCAAAAAAAATGAGAGGAAATTTGGGCATGAAAGGTTTGCACAAAGAAAGGAATGCTTTAGTAAGGATAAAGTTATAAAAGGTTTTGCATTCACTTTAGAGTTAAAAACCATTGTAATAAAAAATAGGAAGGTGCATTTAGTAAATGCGACCATTGTAAAGAAAAATGGATATTTTGAAAGAGACTTTTTAGTAAAATTAGCAAGGAGTGATATATTACTTTTCAATAAATGATGATATGTTAAAGCTTGCGTTAGTACTATGAATTTTTATATCCAAGCATTTGTGATGAACGAAAAGTTGAATGAACCAATCAGATTGGCAATTGTTAGTTACCATCTAACTATTAACCAAAATTAGCACTATGTCTTACATTTTTTTCTGGTATTATAGTTAATGTACCAATCTTTTAAATATTAATGAAGTCATTTGTAGATATGAAGACCCTAATATATTTCTAATTCCACGCTGTTCAGTATCTAAAGGAGATTTAACACATTTCATTATACCTGTAACTAAAAATAAACCAATAAAGTTGCTATTAAATGAGATCTAATATACCTTATCAGAATACTAAATAGGTAGAGTTTTCACAGATGAACTATTACCCATTGTTCGACCTAGAACATATATAACCTTATCCATATTACCGCGAACAAAATTCTTTGAAGCAGCAGCTCTATTACTATTTAATTCACTTTTTATTATATTACTTCCCATATCCGAAACACCAATAATTTTGCTACCAGATATTTTTATAAAGTTTTGTTCTAAATACGCTAGTGACTCGCCACCTCCACTTGATTTTGATTTAGTACTATCGAATTTATCAACAGTTTTTTTTATTTATATATAAAAAGAAACTGTAAAATTCTTCTCACCACGGCAATTTAGACTAAACTATAATTAGATTACAATTTATGAGATATCTAGAAAAAATCATCACTAACAACGAATCGTTAACAAACTTAGAAAAATTGTTTCTCTCTATTTAGAATTCAAATCCCGTTGGGTTTAAATAACTTATGCAAATTTTGTACTTCCAATTAATGAAGCAAAGTTCACTAATCTTTTTTGATTACATCATAATGAACAAGCTAATAAGCCATTTAATATACTCCATTATATTGAAAAGCAAATCAATTTACTTCGGCTTCAGCATTTCTTTACCTTGATATATTGCATTTAAATCAGGAACACTGCCAACCGCCTATATGCTGTTGAGCACAATGATAAATAACAATAATGGTTACTTTAGACATAAAAAATTTAACAACATTACCATCAGCATAGTTCTCAGTAGCTGCATCTTTTTTATTTACAGAACAAGACTTAATTATGCAAGAGTTTTTAGATGATTAAATAATTTAGTGAAAAGGCTACGTACCATGACCCTTTCATAAAGGAATTGATAATCTACCAATTTCATAAGATCCTAAAATGGTATCCGTGTGAATATGAATACTATTCACTCCGAGGAAAATAACAGGACTTTATAATTCTTAACAAACATATTCGTAATTGATATTTTTAAACCCAAAAACTGATGAAGTGGATCTTGCGTCTGTAAAATGACAATTGTTTTCCAACATTAGTATAGAGATTTAGTGTTATTTAATTTGCTCATGTGGAGATAAAGAATTGATTGATAACGCCATCGAAATCCACATTTATCATGCCTATGAATTTCACTAATGGTAGTTGCCAGCTCAGAACTACATCTTGTTATGTAAATGACATTTCATGTTACTCCACTAATTGGTAATAACTTAAATAAAATTTTAGAAAGATTCAATGTTTAGAAATGATTACAATGTTGCAAAGTTATTATTAAATTAAGTATTACGTTGCAAAGTAAGCCAATGCATAATAATAGATCTATTTTTAGCTGATATGAAGGATTAAATTTATTCTCGTTTGTGGTTTATTATCAGAAAATGCTATTTGCATACTTTCTTTAGTTACTGCATTACTAACCAATCAAGCATTATTGCGTTTATTCTACTCTGAAAATTTATTTTAAGATTGATTTCCAGTTTCATATATCAAAAACTTTTATTGCTTTATAAAACAAAAATCTTGAAGAAGATCAAATCCACATCTATACCTTCTTATTGTAATTTTACTGAAATATTCTATAACTACAAGTCCCTTTGGTTTGTTTTAAACAAATTTACCATAACAGGTTTTAAAGGATGCAAGTGGAATTACTAAGTGTAGAAAAATCTACTTTTACTGATGTAATGGCAGTGACACTGAAATATAGAAACAAAAATAGTGTTTAGAAGATAATATTAGTAAGAGTACAAAACAATAAGAGCATAATAAATGTTAGTAAGATGGACTTTAGATAGGCTAGTAATACGTTAGTGCTTCACATCATTCGAAGCGCTATAGATATTTTGTATATTTTAACATATATAAAGTATGAAACAAAAATATATATTTTAGATGAGTATTATTTTTAGAGAATGGATTCAGCGAGGATGATATTAGGAGAGCATCATTTAGGTTTAAAAACAAAATCATATAAACACCTTAAAGACTTTGGCAATTTAGATGGTGAAAAAATACTTTGCTTTAATGACTTTATTGTTTATCTTCCAGAGTCTATTTGAAATCTGAATGATTCTTTGAAAGAAGTAAGCGTAAAAATCTTATGTATCCATTCTAAAGTCTATTAAAGTAAATATTATTATACTAAGCAAAAATCAAGCATTTGATATTGAGTTACTAACTATAGTTAAACGTCGCGAGACAGTTTTTAGTACTCCGCACAATTATAAAAGAGTAAAAAATATTTGTGACCGAAATTGAATTATACAAATATTTAATATAGAAAATAGTAAGAAAATGGAAACATTAAAAAAAACGTATTGTTGAATGCTTATTGTTATAATTAAAAAAAAAAGAAATCCTTAAAACGATCAAGAGATTTTGTAAATTTAAGCGGTGAACTATGCCTCGCGCTCTGATAGAAAAAAAGGTAATAGCCTTATAACTAGAGAACTGTTTAAGATTTTGAAGTGATTTTTTTAACAAAGCATCAATTATGAGATATTGTTTGTTAAAATTGATATTTATAAAAAAAATCCGGTCTTTCTTAAAACCGGTTTCATTCCAATTTTTTAGTCGGTTTATCCGGACTTATTCGATTTTTGATTAAAAAGTATAAAACTGATAGTTTTTGATATTAAAACTCTATGTCTGATATTTCAGGTTATCATTTTTAGGGGTTACAGGCATTTTTAGTCTCCAACTTATATTTTCATGTCAAACAAAAAAATAAATAACATAGGTATTTTATTATAAAAAAAAATAAAAATCATACTCCAGAAGTTCCATTCCCTTCAATTGCAGAATAAAAGTTCTGATGCTAAAAAAGGTTTTTAACAATATGTGGCTATGAAAAAAACCGTTTTTTAAAAGTTGCTTATCAAATACAGCTGCATGGTTTAATGATACTTCCTTGATTTCTTTTCTTAATACAAACCATTACTCTTTGGCTTCCTAAAATTATTTTACAACAAACGTTAAAATTTTAAGTTTCATTATTGTAATAAATAATAAAGTTTAATATATAAACTATTTATTATAGAAATTATCTATTATTAAATTCTAATATTTATACATTCAAAAAAACTGCATTCACTGTAATTAATAGATATAATTGAAATATAATTGAAACTTTCATTCTAAACATGTCTCAGCAATCCTTATGTGGAGCAACATTTAATATTTACAGCAAATATTCAAGAATTGCATTATGCATCACTAAATGGAAGTAGGACTTTAGACACATTTCGAGAAAAATAAAAACATGACAAAATTGAGTCAATTTGAGGCCAGTTAACGCAATTTTTCCTCAAACATAAAAGTTAAGGATTCTTATGTTTCAACTTTTTGAAAATGAGTTTTTTTTTTTTTTTGCAAGCATGAAAAAAGCATACTGTGTTGATTATGTGAAAAGACCTCAGAAATATCAGATTGGCTACCACCAGCACCTAAAGTGCATCATTAATAAAATTAAACGATATCATTAAATACCTAAATTTAAAGATACACATAGCTTTCTCCAATATTTACCTTTAGAACAGTTATCAGCTGAATCTTCATGCAGTATAGTTTTTATACCTCTTGCATTTTGTTCTTCTTGCAGTATAGGTACATGGAATGTATAAAAAGGAAAAGAAAATTAAAAAAAACCTCATTCAAAAGATAAGTAAAAGTGATAGTCACTTTTAAATTTTTTTAATTTTTTCATTTCTATCATATGTTATACCTAAAATAATTATATATACAAAAATTAATTTTATTAAATAATTCTGCACTAAATAAATTGTTTATATTAAGAAAATAGTTATTCTTAGTTTACATTGTAAATCTTGGTTTAGATGGCTATGCAACGTGTTGGTTGTGGGAGACCGAGTACAATTATAGAATATAGGATACTACAACACCTTATTACAATTATGGAGCATAGGATTCTACAATTACTGTTCTTGCTAATATATTTTATATAAATATATTAGCAAGAACAATAATTGTAGTATCCTATATTCTATAATTGTAATAAGATATTTGTCTAAAACAAACTAAAATTATATAATCATAAAATATAAAAGTTTAAATTTCTTTACATAATTAATAATGTAATAAGTAAATATTAACAATATTTTTATTAATTAAATGATAAAATAATTAAAAATATAAAGAAAAAAAAAAAAAGAAAAAAAAAATTAGACAAAAAGGTATTTAAAAAATAACCACTTTAAAATTTATCTACTTTGGTTTTTATTATTTTAAGAATTTTTAGCCTCTGCAAGCGAGTGCGCTAAAAGTAAAAATATTAAATTATTTTACGTCGCTTACCGTCTGTGTATAGAATGGATGTTCGCGGAGTTTCTTTTATTAAATATTTTAAGTATTGAATAGGTTCTTTGTCTGAGAGTGCCATTGAAGCCAGGAATAAAGTCAATAAAGCTGCACGAGTTAGTGCACGTTTAACTTATTTTGCCAAAAATACTAGGGATACTGTTAAATATTTATTTATGACATCTGACATGGGTAATGCTCCAGTTAAGTGGCTTAAAATAATTTAATATTTTTGCTTTTAGCACGTTTTAATGTTTTAAAGGATATCGAATAGTGAATGTAGCCATTTTGATAATTTGTAGAAACCAACGCAAGATTAAACTGAATCAAATAAAAACTTACCGTAAGTTATTGAATTACGGAATTTTCATTTACTTCACAGAATTTAGTCGGTTTTTGAATAAAACTTGCAGTAGTAAAAATGATTTTAAAGTATGAGGTCACAGAGGTCACCTGAATATTTTTGCATGGCACTGAAGTCAATTTGCAAAAGCTCTACTTTATTCAAAAAAAAAAAAAAAAAAACCAACCTCTGAGACCACATGCTCAAATCAATCAATGTTTTAGAATTCAAAAAAGCAACAAAAAAATGCTATGCAAAAACTTTTTTTTTTCTGTTTCTAGTTAAGCATTCAATTAAACATATGATCATTTTATTTTCCAATACAAATAATATAGAAATTTAAGATTTATCATATACTTTGAAAGGATTTTAACAAAAATTCGATTTTTCTAAAACTTTGAAAAAACCATTTAAATATCAAAAGTTTAAAATAACTAAAAATAACTTTTTTTTATAGAGAATTGCAAAAAGAAAATGCAAAAAAAAAAACGTAAAAAGTTTAAATATGAAAAATCACTTAAAAAAAATGTATAAAATCCTATTTCCGTTAAGCAATGCATAGTGTGGTGTTTAACACCTTACTTGCCGAACAAAGTTGCATAAAACTAAATATTTTCAAAAACATCTTACACATAAAGATATTTTATCTATATGGAGCTCATAACTATGACCTTTAGTTAAGTGAATACAAATACAATTTTTTATAACAATGCACCGCTGCATTGTTATAAAAAATTGAATTAATCATACCTTAAGATTTTTTCATAAAATAGAGTTTCTCCATCTTTTCAAAACAAATTTTAAATAAACAGAAACGCTGTTTGGAAACTTTTGATTTGATTATGCTTTTAATTTTTTTTCCTTTACAGCTAAATCAAAACATTGATTCTGACGCTTAAAGGCAAACTTCTTAAAAAGGTCTTAGGGGCGTATTGTCATTAAATAAACACAGTTGATTTTTTTGGGGATAGTGCCCTTCTAGCTAACCCGAAAAAGCCAGCTATATGGGGTGATAGTGGACACATGTAAGTGTCCAGAAATGGGAGTTTTGAAATTCATCTATTACGTCCGAGAAAAAAAAATCATATTTAAGTTGAAAATTTCCCAAATTTTTTACTGTTTCGATTATTTACTAAACAAGCCATAAAATTGAAATGGGTCATTGGAACTTCATGAAATTTTATGGTGTTGTACCTATATAGTATGGCTGTCAATGTATAATATTTCATGCAGATATCTTGCTTGGTTATAAAGTTATAGGCCAAAACGTTTTGCAAAATCATACATTTTGACAGTATTGGTACCAAAAGTTTCCAGTTTTGGTAAAAAAATTTTGTCTTATTGCCCTGAATTTTTGCATGTATACTCTATAGGCAATAGACAACAACTTTTGTTATAAGAGTTTTGGAATTAGACCACTTGCTAAAAAACTGTGGCCACAAAATCATTTCGAGCCCCAAAATTTCCTTAAAAAATTGGCAAATCAGTTTTCAATCAAAATGACCAACTGAGGGGTCCATTTTGCATTTTTTGCTAACCTGAGCACCAATCAATATAAAAAATTATAGAGCCTATTGAAAAATTGCAACTTATAGGTCAGTTTTTCGATTTTCATAAAAAAGGACTTTTTTCGTGTACATTTTCTTTGCATTAAATTTTAGAATTAGAATTTTAATAAGGTAAGTCACCTGAAATAGTTGAAATGAAGAGGTGAAGAAAACTTAAATATTAGAAATAAAAGCTTTTAACTGAGAAATTTTATTTTCTTCTTAAAATAATAACTTAACAATTCACTCTCAATCACAATTTAGCTTTTTTTCTTGATTCAAAAAACACCTAATTTCTAATTTAATTAAACAGTTCTAAAATAAGCTGCACAATTTTAGAATTATAAAATGTGGCGTTTTTGGCAGAGTAAGACTTTTAAAGGTGCTTGCTGTTGTAGTCCACAAGGCAGTTTTTAAGTCTAAGAGTGTATTCTGGATGAGATGGGAGTCGTTTGTATTGTTGACAATGAAAAGAAAAGTCTTGATAAGCTGCTTCAACTACCTGTTCGCTGTAAATTCCAAGTGGTGACATGTGGTGGTTCACAAAGTCTTTGATGTGGTGAAATACCATAGGGATCTTAGGTGTATCACTAGCATTCGGTATGGCTGGACATGAGCCTTGAAATTGTTTGATTTTGTCCAAAAAGTCATCCTCAAGGTCTGATCCAAAGCAGCTTTTCACTAGAGCATCAAACATCATGAGCGCTTCGATGAATCCAAAAACTTGGAAAGCCGACTCAGCTTCTACCAACACTTGAAACCTATCCACCTTCCGAAGAAGTTTGTAACAATCGTTTCCTTCAAACATGCCTCCATGATAGGGGCTCAGTTTCATGTTAAGAGAAGTTTGCCATTTTTTGGGATTGGGCCCTCACCATACACTTTTCATCTTCTCAAAAACAAGCAAAAGATGCAATTCTGGTGAAGGCGAAAATATCCAGAATGAGAGTATTATCGGCTCCACTGATATAGGTGGATGGACAACATTCCGGTGTGTTTTGCCTTGACAAGAATGCTTCCTGCACTCAAAAAGCTGTAAAGAATAAAGAATACTTTAAATATAATAAAATATAAATAATACTGTAAATATAAAAAAATACTGGCACATGAAAAGTTATTAAATGAACTAAAGGGAGAGTAGATATGAAAATAGTTTGCTTTTATATCAAAACTTTTTTAATCCTAATAAATATAGGATTTTAGACCAATCTCCAAATAAAAGGTCCACCATCACTTTTGTGACCGTCCATATTTTTCCATACAGGTAAAGTTTCAATTCCTTTCAATTGCATATATTGTCAATAACATCAATTACATATTGGCTTATAAGTCTACAAATCTTTGCCCGTTTTTTTTTAATTCTTTCCATTTGTACAACTAAGAAATAGTTTAAATTTCAAGACTGATAAAACTATTTGAATACTGTTGCATTTACAGGAGACTAAGCAATGTCTCACAATCCCAAATCATGCAAGTGGTCACGAGGAAAACAAAAAAATTTCTATTTTAAAAAAGAAATTACCGAATTTTGACTAAAGTTGCTTTCGCACTGTTATTTTTAAAATTTTATTCTATATTAATGTTGAAAGATACTATCTTATAATTGTTATTAAAGAATTAGTAGCTTATCAAATGGATTTAATCGGTTATAAAGATTCAAGTTAACTAACATTTGACAAAAGTTGAAAAAAAGAAAAAAATTTATATTCCGATTTCAACAGGACACAATGATCACGAGCTCTTCATAGAATTTTTCTTTGAGGCACAGGTTTCAATTGACGAGGATTTGAAAATAGCAATAAATAAACAAATAGAATGGATTAAAGAATCAGAAGGTGAAAACATGGCTGCTCATAATTCAAAACATAATTATTTCACAGAAAAAGTAGTTGAAGCTGGAATCCATTTAAATTGCATAAAAAACTACAAAGATCACTTATCAAAAGAGAAAAATTCCATTTCAGATTCCCAGAGATTAATAGTATCATACAAAGAGAAAAAGAAAACTTCTATAATAACAATAGATAAAACTCTAAAGAGCGCAAAAAAATGGTATGCGAAATCACAATTCAGTAAAGCCAAAAAACTGTTTAGACATGCAGAAAATATACAAAGGGAAACTTTAGGAGAAAAACATCGACATACAATAACTTCTAAAAACTGGATTGCAATGTGCTTATATGAAAAACAGCAATATGATAATGCTGAAAAGCTGTTTAGAGTTGTGGAAATAATGCGAAAAGAAGGTTTAGGAGAAAAACATATTGATACAATTACTGCGAAATACTGGATTGCAAGATGCTTATATAAAAAACAGCAATATGATAATGCTGAAGAGCTGTTTAGAGATGTAGAAATAATGCGAAAATATGTATTAGGAGAAAAACATGCGGATACTCTTTTAATAAATGAGTTGATTGAAAGATGTTTATTTAAAAAACAACAAACCCTGCATGCTGGGAAATGCTCTCTGATGTAGATTATATTCAAAAGTTAATATTTGAAACTTTTTCTTCTTTTGCTTGTTTCATACTTAGCAATTAGATACTAATTCAAAAAGCTTGTAACATTGCTTTTTGGATGTGTTGTATTGCATTTTTGTCTTAAAACTGGCTTGGTGTCAGTTTTCAAAAGAATTATGTCATGAGAATGTGTGTTTAATGTAGAAAGGATTTCTAAAGAACTTATTGGAGGGGGATTTGCCGCGCATTAAATGTTTAAATCTAGAATGCAGGCTGCTTTTATTGAAAACAGTGAATGTATACGTTGGAAAACTCTTTTGGTTTAGAAAAAATGTAAAAAGTAATGTAAGCAGGGAACTATGGACTTTACGACTCTGCTTCGCAGAAATGTTCCAAATGTTCCATAAAGAGTTTGCTTTTTTATCAAATTCATAAGTGGTTAAGTTGTTGAGAGCTTATAGAGTTGAAAGATGACTTTTTCTTTTTTGAAACTTGTCTTTTAAGGAGCAGGTTATTAATGGGATTGGATAATTATTAAAATAACTTTAGGTTTTCTTTGTAAAGTGGTTTTAATGGAAGCGGTGATGAAACATTTATTATAGATATTTATTTAATATTTGTATTTTGTTTTCTTGGAAAGTGGATTAAATGGGAAAGGTGATGAATTTTATGTTTATATTTAATGGTTTTTATGAACATTTAGTATTCCTTTGTCCACTCTTTTTGATAAGTAGAAACTTATTTTATTAGAATTATTGATCTTAGTATTTTTACAATATTGTTAAGCATATTTTGAGAAACTTTACTATAACACATGTTATAGTAAAGCTTTTTATGGTGGCTTGACAGCTCATTATAATCGTGTTTATTACAATAAATCCATGGTCATTCTTGCAATTTAAACTTTTGAAGAGCCAATTCGATGCTCCATTTTTATCAACCATATAGACTACCATTTAGCTCTGGTTATAGATTGCGGTGAAAAATATAAAAAATTCATTAAAAGAATCATTTTTAAAACAAAATTGCCAGGCTATGAACTTATGGCTATTTTTAACCATATGTTAAAAGTGTGTCAGAAACTTCAAAAGCTCACTTCAAACCAATTAGCAATTATTAGCTTTTGGTAAAAATTCAACTATTTTAAAAACTAAAATAACTATATAAAATGAAAAAATCATATAAAAAATTTGCCATCGACACTTAGAGTAAATTGAAAAAATAAAAATTTTTCTGTCAAAATAAAATTGAACAACTAAGAACTTTTTGAAAATTTATAAGTAAAGTATAGCAAATTAGATTAGCGTGGAATATAAAGTTCATCTTAATTACTTATCCATGTCCTGATTGAATCTGGGAAGAAAATCCAATTAACTAAAGACTATGTTTTAAAATTCTTCCAGATCAGTCCTATTCTAAAAATATCTTGTTCTGTTTTTTAGTAAATCTGTTTTATCAAATGCTCCAGTTAATTCTTCTTCATTGTAATTTTAATTCTTAAATGTGACTGGTTTTGTATTTTAGACCGCAGAAAATGTGAATACTTTTTCCGTTCTTTTATTGGTGCATCCGTTTTTGAAAATGGACCTTTTTCTTGCTTATGTCATCAAGTGAAACTTTTGGTTTTGACTTTCCTTTTGATATTTCAAATTTTTCTGCGAATTGACTTTTCCACACTATACTTTCATTTTTCATAATGCCAGTTTCAACAGTTGTCGCCTTTAGAATAAATAATACTGTAGTTGTTAACTAGATCACCCAAAACGATTATGTATACATGAGTTGAATTGGCAATAAAGTATTTCCTCATTTTTACTTTCATTATGCGAGTCCATCTTTCTACAATACTCAACTTTTACTCATTTTCTGCAAAGTGAAGTTCCACTAGATTTTGTAGACCTTTATAGTAAAATTTTTCACCTTTACCAACCCATGGTTTTTTAAAAAAACAGCTTTAATGATGAGCTTGAAGACATCCTTTTTAAAATTGTTGTCGGCCTTTGTCCTAAACTTGACTTTCAAACCAGTAATTTTCTTTAGCCATTGATTTTCCTTAAATATTATAATACTATGAATTTTTTCGATAGCAAAACGTAAACTTACACTGTTTTAATGTCTCATGATAAGCAATATACCTGTCATGATCATTCATTAGCATCTAGATTTTAAGCAATATACATATCGTGATCATTCAGCATCTAGATTTTAAACCTTGGTGATTCATTTTTGTTTTATTTATCTCATATTTACTTATTATTAGCTTCTGCATATCTTTTAGACGCTAATGACATTCCATCTTGATTACCTTGTTCAAACATGAGTATTACATCAGGATCATAAAGCGTTTCTAATTGAGCATTAGTAGCTTTAAGAGCACTATCCCATGACATTTTAAGAGTAGTGTAATACTATGCAGGATCTGAACCATACCTCTAAAATTCTCAGCAAAGAGTAAATTATCTAGCTGATTGTAAAGAAATGATATTGTCTAGAAGTTTTCATTCCAAAAGTTTTCCGCGCTTTTTGCTAATGAATTCCTTGTATGAAATAGATTTATTTGATATTTGTGATGAAAATAACTTACACATTTCAATAATTAGACAATAGTTACTTTTCGGGGAAATCTCCGAACCCGCTTCTTCTGAGATAAGCAATAGTTTCACACATTTTTTTTACTTTTTCTAAGCTCGCCTGCACATATTTCTTAATCAAATACATATTTATATATATATATATATATATATGGATTTTTTTCAAAGTAGATTTTTCTCTTTTGGTCGGAAATATTCTGGTTTCAAAAACACTGGTTTAGTTTGATTTCGTTTTTCATATTCTTTTTTAATCTGTTTTTCCAGCATTTTTAGGTTATTTTTAAATATCAATATATTTCACATTTTTTTACCTTTTTATCAACATCATCTAACTACTTATCCAGACAATAACATTTGCTACAAACAAAATGTACGAACTCAGGTGACTTGGTTCTTGTGACGTTCCGGCAGGTGGTGAATGCGGTGATATTCAGCTCATTCGCACTCGTTCGATTCAAAGCAACTCTTACTTTCAACAAGATCACGTCAATTGTCTCTTTCGTGGTCCTATACCATAAAGAATTTGCTTCGCACATTCCAACCACAAACGCCAGTCGTATTGCTTTATCTGGCAACCTTGTCTGACACGTCAAGCGTTTCAAATCCGCCAATAATACATCTACTTGTTTCCCATCGTTCATCTTTCCGCTTGACAAACAACTGACATGCTTGGTTCGCTACAACCAAGTTGCGGCATCTGACGTAACATCTTATTTTTTAAAGACGTCCGAATTTTTCTTGATGACTTTATCACGCTCGGTAAGCTTATAGCTTTCTCAAAAAGAACACAGCGTTGCATGTGTAAACCTTTACTTAAAAAAATACTCATCTACAAAAGTTTCGCATTAAATTTATACTAAAAATACCTCAAATATGTTCATAAAAAACCGCTAAAAACAAAATTTACAGGTTTTCAAGGAAAACTACGTCAATTTTCACCTAACGAAATTGCTTCCGCGTAATGTAAGTACATTGAAGCGAATAGATTTGTACAACAACCATCTATTAATTTAAACAACTCAGCCTTTCTATGTTTTGAACAACCAGTCAGGCCTAAATTCTTTTCAACACTTCGTACCCCTTTTACGGTTGAATTTTTTAATTAAGAAAGTATAACTTTTACTTGTTCCAGAAGTTGTAAAACCATTCTTAAAAAGACTCCATTGTAATTTACCAGTGCTTTTATGTTCGATAAAATTTCCTTTCAGAGATCAAATGAAATTTCTAAGTATTGTTTATGTCAGTTGCATATTTTTTATTCCCTACACGACCATCCCAAAATATGTTACTAAATTCTTTACCTTTTAAGTGAGAAGCTTTGTGTAAATTAGTAAAATTAATTTCTGCACAAGTTTCCACAGATTTTAATGAGCATAATCTTGGATTTCTTGCTTCACTGAACCATTGATAAGATTTTGATTTAATGGATTTTCTTGATCATCAGATTTATTTTCTTTAAAGTTGTAAAAAGTTTTAACTTTAAGCAAGTATATTATTTTTTTTAATGTGACCAACATTTGATCTTAAATATCGTCTTAAACTTTTCTTGCCACACCATTTTCTTGTAAATAAAAGTTTTTATCATAATATCAATCAGTGAAAAGCAATATATCTAAGTTTGTTAATATTTTTGGTAGAAATGATAATTAAAAACAAAGATCGGAAAAAACGTATACAAGATGACTTGTCAGCTCTTCTTATACATAAATGATAAAGCGAAAAGAATTAAGTTTAAAACAACAGTTGAGAAAAAACGTACACACAGAGACATATTCAGCCTGCCATATAAAAAAACTTAAAGCGGAAAGAAGAAAAACAAGACGTAAACGCTAAGACTCGATAAAGCGAAATAGCGATAAACGATAAAGCGAAATAGCGATAAACGATAAAGCGAAATAGCGATAAACGATAAGGCGAAATAGCGATAAACGATTAAGCGAAATAGCGATAAACGATAAAGCGAAATAGCGATAAACGATAAGGCGAAATAGCGATAAACGATAAAGCGAAATAGCGATAAACGATAAAGCGAAATAGCGATAAACGATAAAGAGAAATAGCGATAAACGATAAAGAGAAATAGCGATAAACGATAAAGCGAAAAGAAGGTTAAAATCAACGACAGGAGGGAAGACTTATACATAATGATTCATCAACCTATCACGTAAGAAAATGATAAATTGGAAAAAAGTGAAGTTAAAAACACCTGGGAAAAGACCTAAACACAAAGACTCATCAACCTGCTATGTAAAAAAATGATTGCAAGGCATCGTCACGGAAAACAACCAAATGCTTAAAAAAAATGAGTTTTACGAGAGAGGGAAGACGGAGTTTTAAAAAAAAGTAAGAGAGAGATTATAAGAAACGATTAAACCTTACCTATTCCTTACCAAACTATACCCAAACCTTCACTTTCTTAACAAGTACACGCCATCAACCTCGATCCCAACCTCTATATAACCTTTAACATAAACCTAGAACCCACACCTCCCTATCAATAATCCCTTACCATCTCATCATTACACAGACAAACTATAAAATCGCCGTCCTCACATTACGCTTAATTATTCAGGTTTTTCAGCGAAAAAAATCATATTGATACTTTGCATAATGGTGCTTAGCTCTAGTACCTTATTCTAAATTTTTCTCCATCAGACCGATATTTTACTAGTCTGTCACTAATAACACCAACAAAGGCTTATGTATTTGCTGAAATGTAGCATCTCACATGAATGTTAGTTGACTACATTTATGTAAGGGCTACGCAGATAACAGCATGGAGCACAAAAATAGGGTAAAGGGTTATAAAATCAGATAGTGTAATGTCAGGATTTGATAAAAGTTCATTTATATTGACAAAAATTTATCTGAATGAAATAGAGTGTTTATAAACTTGTCCTGTTCTTTGTCGTGAAAAAGTTACTATGATAGTCAATAGCAGGATATCCAATTGAAGACTCCACGGGAAGAAACGGCAGGGTCACATTTTAAAAGTTTCGACTTTTTACACTTTCTAGCTTTACTAACCATAATAGCATATTTTGTATTTGAATTTAAATCAAATAAATGATTTGATGCATGTTTAAAGTTTTTCTAAATTTTCCTAAAACTTCGAAACTTATAAAGGTTTAAAAGTTTAATAATGATTTATCTCAAAATGAAAAAATGTGACCCTGCCGTTTCTTCCCGTGGAGTCTTCAATTGATATCAATGTGACATATACGTTTGTCAAATTCACATTATCAAAAACAGCAGGATTCTGAAGCTGATCACTATCTTTAACCATTTGGGATCGAAATAACTCTAGGTACCTCTGGTGATCAGTTTATAGAGAGTCTTCAAGTAATGAAAAAATACTTAATGAGTCCTGGGATGGCAACCATTTAAAAATTGAAATACACACAAAAAATAAACAATTCAAAAACAGAAAAAAAGCCTATCATAAAATAGCATTAACCGTTACTACTAGAGTTTGCCGATTCTGGGCCATTTCAATTTTCAGCCATTCGCTAAGCACGAATTTTTTTCTCCGTTTACATTACACTGACGTTACACTGAAATATTTGCTCATTTTTATACAAGTTGGAAAATATTTATTTCACTTCTCTGATATGATATCTAATCGTGATATCCTCTCCCAGAAAATCGATCAAATTTCCATTTTGATTGATGATGCGAGTGATCATTATGGAAATCTCGCTCAATTTTACAAGAAGATATATTAAGTGAGTCGGTCTTTCAATTATTTTAAAACCAGGACCAACATCTTGATAAAAGGAGTAAATGCAATTCAATTGAGATCCGTTGATATGAGCCGATCCAATCACGTTGTTGACAACTCTGATCCATGTTCAAGTCCATCAAATAATTTACACCCAGTTTAATGGTTGATTTTAAAGTATTCGAATTGGATCTAATTTTAATGTTGTCCGGAAAGTAACTCAATTTATTTTTAGCAACATTACTCGCACTTTGAGACGCGTAATTTTTTGTCGTGTTTAAAACAGTTCTTTGCAAATAATTATTTATATCGATAATGTCATAACTCCCATCTGGAATGACGATGTTTTCCCAATTTGCTCCATTTTTCATGCTGTATCTGAAAGAATTGATTTTGCTGGTGATATTTGGAAAGCTGTTATACGTCTAAAGACCGAGAAATGCCATCTTATTACTTTTTCCTTTTTCAAAAACGATTTTGTCCAAAAAATTTGTTGTTATCACGTTTGAATTTCCATCCACGTCGATTATAATCCCTGAAATTTTTTATTATGCACCATTTTTTTAAATTGAAAAGCAATTTCAGGAATAAATCATTGATTTTTATTTATAATTGTCTCCTTTGGAAAATAAAAAGTGTCAAATCCGCTTCGATATTTTCCAAAATCCTTTTTTAAGGACAAATCAATCACTGCAAATCCGTGAGGTTCAGACCAGCACTGTTTGCAAAACTTTTTAAACTCTTCTTTTTTCATGTTGCTCGAAACATGGTCTCGATAAATATGATCCACATTCTTCGAATCTTACGAAAACAAACAAATTAAATTTGTATTATCTCTGACTGCCTGTCTCAAGAGCAAAATTATTAAAAATAATTTTGCGCCAAATAGAAACAATCCACGTTGGAACGCCTTCCTCTGATGTAATTACTCACACTTATTCTGCTAGGTCAACTGCAAATTGTCAAAGATCATCAAACTGTTCTTTGACGCATCGAGATCTTCAGGATCTGCCACGTCATCCGCTGCTTCAAACTGACACTCCATATCTGCTTTATCGCTCCAATTTTTTGAAATGTCCTCAATCACGCATTCAGGACTCATGTTTAATATCTCTAGTTCACCTTTAACAATAAACAAATCAAGAATAATCTCTTTTGGAAATCTTTTCTCAAATGAAGTTTTTAGTATTTTGTACTCTGGCTGAAAAAGAGATTTCCAAAACACTTGCAAATGGTTAAAATCCAGCCATCCAGGTTTCAATACCAAATTCAGCAGCAACGTCATTTTTCCACAACCCGACTTTCCGACAATGATACCTCGAATACTTCTTGGCAATAACTTGTTGTTGTTCCTTTTGCTCTTACTCACAATCCATGACAAATCGGTAATTTTCACTTTTCATCTTGAAGAAAACATTTTAAATATAAAAATGTACTGCGTCAAATGCAAAAGAAAAACAGACACTCTCCACTTGAGAAATGATGGCACCAAAAACAACAGAAGTATGCTCAAAGGAAGTTGCTCCATTTGCGGAACAACCAAACACAAATTTGTTTCAGGAGGATATTTGGTCAACTCCTTCAACAAGCTCTCCAGCAAAATCAAATTCCATTGGGCAAATGTCCCTGGAGAAACGCACATTCCTGGCATGAACTTGTCCGGACCTGGAACAAACTTGGATGAAAGGCTCACTTTCACTGACGCATACCAAGACTAGAGCAAACCCGTCAACAGGGTGGATAACACCGCTTACCATCACGATCTCGCTGACAAGTATTTCAACAATCGAGAAAACAGAAATTTAGCAGATTAAATGATGCTTGAAGAAATGAACTCCATACCCAACCCCACCCAAAGAGAAACAAAAGAAAGAAAAATCATCACACCCATCATCAATGCCAAAGCCAAATTCGGATTAGGTGTTAAAAAAAACTTCTCCAAGAAAAAAAAGAAAAGAACCTGAAATGGACAGATCAGCTCGCAAGCAAACTTCATAAACCAGTGATTTATCATTTCCGAAGAAGAAGAGTGATTGTAAACGATATCAATTAAATATGGGCTGCTGATTTGGTTGGCATGCAATCCTTTTCAAAATTCAATAACCGCATAAAGTACTTGCTCATGGTTATTATATGTGTTTTCAAAGTACGGATGGATTGCACCCTTTAAAAGTAAAACCGGTCTTGACGTGGCCAACGCTTTCAGTAAAATCTTTAATGAAAGAAGGTGCAGTAAAATGTGGGTGGATAAAGGAAAAGAATTTTACAACAAGCACGTGAAAGCTCTTGGAGTGCAATTGTACTCCACTGAAACGAAGAAAAAAGTTCCGTCGTTGAACGGTGGAACAGAACAATGAAAGAGAAAATGTTCAAATACTTTTCATTCAACAACAGCAAAAAATACATTGACGTTTTAGATGAAATGGTAAACAGCTGCAACCACACAAAGCACTCTTTCATTAAAATGACTCCAGCTGAAGCCAGCGATGAAAAGAATGAAATAAGGTCTGGATGAATCTGAATGGAAAGGTTCAAACAGAAAGACAAGAACCAAAATTTTCTATTGGCGACAAAGTGTGGATCACTAAAAAGAAATCCAATTTCGAAAAAAGATACACACCAAGATGGACTGAGGCGGTTTTCACTGTATAAAAAACTCAGTTCACATGCCCACCCTTATATAAAATCACCGACACTCACAGTGAAGAAATACAAGGCACTTTTTACGAACAGGAAATGGAAAATCTCATCAAGACATATTTAGAATTGAAAAAGTCATTCGGAAGCAAAAGAACAAATCATTCGTCAAATGGTACGGATACCCTGAGTCATTTAACTCATGGGTGGATAATAAAGAGTTGATCCGTTTGCAAAAATAAACACGCTTAAAGGCGCACGCATGAGACTTAAATAAATTTTCTTTTCATTATAAAATGCATGCTCCTCACAAGTTGTTTAAAAACAGCGCCTCAGCAGAAGTTCACAGTTTGGATTTATATTTGAGCAATTTGGAGGAAAGAATTAAAGATTTGGAACGAAGAAGACCGAGCAACATTGTTGTGGTTAAAAAAAAATTAAATCACCCCACCTATTACAACACAAACGGTCAGCATGAGATTTTTGCTCAGAAGGATATAAAATTTTCAGCTCTTTCACACACGCAAATATCATTATCCGTGGGGTTGAAATTGGACAAAGGTGTCACCGTCGTGACGTTGATGAATAAAATTAACGATCAATTAAATTATCACAAAAACGAATAGAATGACCGTGAAAGAGTTAAAAATAATGGCTGAAGACCGTGCTATTAAAGGCATCTCAAAAATGAGAAAAGCTCAGCTTATTGAGGCTATTAAAAATACAAAACCTATCATTGGGTTTGGACCTCGTCAAAGAAATGAGGTAAGACCTGTGCCTGCACCTCGTCCTGTGAGATCTGTTTCTGTCCCGAGACCGGTGTCTGATGATTTCATTTCTTTCGGACTTTATCGATTGCAAGGACGAATCATTAGAGATGAACGTTCTATTTTAGATGAGCCTGCTGCTGATTCCACTCCTGTGCTTGCTCCTAGTTTATTTTCAAGGTTGACAACCTCTGTTGGAAATGTAGTGACTCATGGTTTCAACCGAATGCTTACAGCCATTGATCCGTACGTTCCAGAGCCGGTAAAGAGAACAGTCGCTCATGTTAAAAATGGAGTTGAAAAAAGAATAAAGTCTCTTAGAGATATTGTATTAGGTAAACCAAAAATAAAACTCGAGTTAGTGGATTCAGCCTTAAATTATATTACCAAACAATTTTCTTACAGCCCTTCTACCCATTTCAAGACCCTGCAGCCTTTCTAAATAGGGATAAAGAATCTGCCATTCAAGTCGTTGAGCCAAACACAAAAACCAATCTTGTTTTAACCTGTGCCATGATGCAGGTTAACATGGTTACAGGAGTAGATAAGATTCGAACTATTTCTTTTCCTTCTAGATATGAAGTTATTCTCGAATCCACAGATGTTAGAGAGAACTTTGAGACGTGGAAAGAAAGAATTCTTGAAAACATGGTGAATTACAACAAAGAGGGATCCAATTGGCGAGTTTATAAAATTTTAAAAATAGATGTGAACATGATTAGTTACACTCCTCTTACTGCCTCGTCCTATATCGATTTGCCTAAAGAACTGAGAAGCAAAAGGGCGATTATCAATATGAAAAACGAAGACGATCAATGCTTTAAATGGTCTGTCACCAGAGCGTTGAATCTAAAGAATAGAGATAATGAAAAAATTGACAAAGATTTGATTAAAAAATCGGAAGAGTTGAATTGGGAAGGGATTGAATTTCCAGTCAAAGTAAATCAAACAAAAAAATTTGAAAAAAACAATCCAGACATCAGCGTGAATGTTTTCGGTTACAAAGATAAATACGTTTACACATTGGAAATATCCAAATGTTTAAACAGAAAACATAATGTTGATTTGCTTAACATTTCAAACGAGGAAACGAATCATTATTGTCTCATTAAAAGTTTAAGTCTATTGCTATCCTCACAAACATCATCACACCAACATAAAAAACATTATTGTAGAAATTGCTTGCATGGTTTCGACTCTGAAGAAGCGCTTATTAAAAATTTACTTGACTGTATGGAACATGAATCGATAAAAGCGGAGCTCCCTGAAAAAGGAACTCTCCTTCAGTTGAAACAATACAACAGGTCAATGAGGGTTCCCTATGTCGTGTATGCTGACTTTGAAAGTTTCATTAAAAACCCATCGACGACAACACTAATTCTTATCCTAATAATGAGTCGTACACGAAAAAATATCAAAAAAACACTCCAAGCTCCTTTTGTTATTACATCAAAGGACCTGAGGGTTTTAAAGAAAAAATGGCTATGTATACAGCAGAAAACGAGGAGGATGACGTGGCTCAAACATTTATAAACAGCCTTGAAAAAGATTTTAAAGCCATTTTCAATAAACACAAGTTTAAAATCGGAAAAATTATAAAGAGGCAACTCAATGTCATATTTGTAAAAAAGATCATGACGGTGACAAAATCTTAGACCACTGTTATTTGACTGGAAAGTACCGTGGAGCCGCGCAAAACACTTGCATCACAAAATACAAAATTTCAAAATTCATCCCAGTCGTCTTTCATAATTTGACTGGTTACGGCAGCCATTTGTTTATTAAAAAATTATGTGGAAAATTAACCTGCATTCCCAATAACGAAGAAAAGTATATTAGCTTTTCAAAACAAGTCAAAGTGGGTGAGTTTAAATCTAAAGAAGGAAAAACGCGAGAAGTATGGCGAGGTTTGAGATTTATTGACAGTTTCAGGTTCATGGCCTCTAGTTTGGACAGTTTGTCTAAAAATCTGACGAATGATCAATGCAAAAACGTCTCCAAATATTATTCTGGAAAGAAGTTTGAACTATTCCGTAAAAAAGGTCTCTATCCTTATGACAGGATTGATTCGATTAAAAAATTTTCAGAGACGTCATTGCCTCCCATGGAAGCGTTCTTCTCCAAGCTCAACGAAAATGGAATTGAACCTGAAGATTATGAGTATGCGCAGAACGTTTGGAACGAATTTGGGTGTGAGACCTTTAGAGATTATCACGATTTATACAACGTGTCTGACGTCTTGATTCTAGCAGATGTTTTTGAAAATTCCAGAGACGTATGTCTAAAAAATTATGGATTGGGTCCTGCTTGGTATTACACCTCCCCAGGTTTGGCTTGGGACGCTTTTTTAAAAATGACAAAGATAGAATTGGAGTTGTTGAGCGATCATGATATGCTTCACATGGTTCAAAAAGGAATACGTGATGGAATCAGCATGATCTCAAACCGGCTTGGAACTGCTAACAACAAATACATGGGTGATTCCTATGATCCTTCAAAACCATCTAAATTCTTCCAATATTTAGACGCTAACAACTTGTATGGATGGGCGATGATCAAACCACTTCCTACTCATGGATTTGAATGGATGAGTAAGGGTGAGCTTTTAAGTTGGAAAAATATTCCATGTCTATTAGAAGTCGATTTAGACTACCCTGATCATCTTCACGACGAACACAACGACTACCCATTAGCTCCAGGAGAATTGAAAGTAGACAAAGTCGACAAGCTTGTTCCTAATTTAAACAACAAAGAAAAATACGTCGTGCATCGTGAAAACCTGAAACTTTACGAACGAGTTGGTTATTACAAAAATTCATCGAGGTATTAAACTCGAAGAAAGACCTTCGATGAAACAATACATTGATCTTAACACTGATTTATTGACTAAATCTAAAAACGACTTTGAAAAGGACTTTTTCAAACTGATGAATAATTCTGTGTTTGGAAAGACGATGGAAAATATTGAAAAGCAAGTAGACGTCAGACTGGTGACTCAAGAAGAAGAAGCCCTTAAATTATCGAAACAACCGCATTTCGAAAGCAGAACCTATTTTGACGTTCACATGAAAAAGACAAAGGTATTTTACAACAAGGCCATTTTCCTGGGAATGGACATCTTGGATTTGAGCAAAACATTGATGTTTGAATTTCCTTACAATTACATCAAAAAAATGTATTCAGATTGGGCAAAATTGTTGATGACCGACACGGACTCGTTGATTTATGAAATAAAAACGGACGATTTTTACCAAGACGTTGCTGATGATGTGGAAAGCAAATTTGACACGAGCGACTTTAATAAAAATCATCCAGCCGTTCATCCGTCCGTAGTTTTAAAGTGGGTGTGAATAAAAAGGTTATCGGTATGTTCGAAACAGATGGAAGGCAAATTGAAGGGTTCGTTGGACTTCGACCTAAGCTCTATTCCTACAAAATTCTCAAAGAGAAAGAACACAAAAAATGCAAAGGTGTAAAGAAAAGCGTTGTTGATAAAAAGATTAAACATCAGGACTATAAAAACTGTTTATTGAATAAAGTAAAAATATATAGAACAATGAACATTTTACGACCTGACAAGCATGAGATTTACACAGGGGAAATTAACAAAATCGCTCTTAGCGCTGAAGATGATAAAAGGATCATTTTGGAAGATAAAATCAGCACCTTGGCTATTGGACATCATAAAAATAGGGTTATACTGACTTATGATTTACTTAAGCAAATAATAATATGAATATCACTTCACTCCACCATAAAATATTAAAGCAGTTTGACATTAAAGCTGCAAAAGACATGGAAAACAATGTAAAAATTGAAAAAGCTTTCTTTTTTCTAAAAACCATTCATCTCGTTCAAAGATATGAAGACATTCTACGATCAAAAATTACCTTTAGCGACATGGATAAATGTAAAGAGGAGAAAGAAGACATTCGAAGAAAATACTTTCAAATAGCAGCAGAGCTTGTCCGTTCTAAAAAATGGACTCATTTTAAAATGGAGCAAAAACCAATCTACAAGCGTAAATGCAAATACTGCTCTAATGACGACCCTAAAAAGTTTGAGATGAATGAATGTTATAAAAAGTTTTGCTTAATATGTTCTTGTCAACAAGATACTATAAACATTTAAACAGAGTACTATCACTCTAACAGACTGAGTTCATCAAGAATGACACATTTCCAAGAATGCATCAAACAGTATAATGGAAATCTAAATTGTAAAGTTCCAAAAGAATTCTTTGATCAACTTGAAAACCAATTTCAAGCTTTAAACCTTCTAGTAGACTCTAATGAAAAAAACATTAAATATTCTAAAATTACCAAAGAGCATATACTCATCTTCTTAAAGCAGCTGGGGTTTTCCAATCACTATGAAAATGCCAACTATATTTATTTTGTGATGACTGGTAAAAGAATAGACGACATTGAATACTTGGAAGAGCAAATCATTATAGACTACATAAAATTCTCTTCTCTCTATGATTCTTATTATGGAAAAGACAAGTGGAAAGAAATTAATAGAAAAAGCTTTATTAGCGCACAATATATGTCGTTTAAACTTTTAAGAAACAGAAATCATCCTTGCAAGATTGAAAACTTTTCTTTTTTAAAAACAATCGACAAGAAAAAAATACACAATGAAATTTGCTCTCACCTCTTTCAAAAACTTGGATGGACTTTTACTCCTACTTTTTAATTATTTTAAAAACATTTATTTCATACCACCTTTTATAGAGATGTCGGTTCTGACGCTTAAGTATAGAAAATAATAAAATGCGCTAGAATCGGCAAATTCTTACTACTAGTAATAATTCATTGAGGTCTTACTCTGCGACGTTACGTTTAAATCATACGTTTGAATTAAAAAGCAACAGTTTACTTGATATTACTGTAGAGATTCTTGAGTTTTCCACGGTTCCGAGTACTCCAAAAGCTAAATCGGATAAACTAGGAAGTATTTGTTCCCAGTGAAAGAGTTCCAAGGATAAAAGTGTAAAAGATAAAAAGAGTTATTTTGATAGAGAAAAAATATATATAACAGAATTTGAAGTTCCTTTATAACGGGTAAGAATATTTGTTTTAAAGATCTTTGATTTACGTTGTTAAAAGGACATACAGTAAGAACTAACTGATTTATGATTTAATATAAATCTGGTCGCCTAAAAACAATACAGTAAACAAAAAATTAATATCTATAGTTATTTAAGCTTACCAAACATGCAAACCTCTAATAATATGTTAGCTTTTTAAAATAACGAGTTTTAAAAAATTTTTTTTTTGAAAAAATGACCCTTTCATACTTCTCTTGATAAAGTTCAGTAAGACACCTCTAGGTGTATTACTCAGCTTCATCAAGTAAAGGTTTCTTCTACTACCACCAGAGCAAACTGTAATTGATTAATATCAAGGAAATACCCAGGGGGTATATACAGCTTCAACAGATCTATTGTTAAATTTACAGGAGATAAAGAATTTGATCTTCCACTTAAGAATTTTTAGTAGTTGTAGCAAAGACCATTTAGTTTAAGAATAGCTGTTGACTGGTTTACCAGTCCTCAGAAGCCATACTACTTCATTGAGCTCTAAGCGTTTTAAACCTGCATAAAAATTATAAAGGTCTTGTTTAAAATGATAACTAGTTCAAAATATCAAATGATGACTTGGTGAAAATATAAAAGTTCAGAAAAAGTGTATACAATTTTGAAAAAAAATTGGGAATTTTCAAATTTTATTGTATCATTTAAAGTAAGACATTATGTATTTTACAGAGTTAAGTTTCAACCTTATGATTTTAATTTTTCATAGTTTCAAAGTTTTTACTAAGATCTTTTTCTTTTTTATGAAATTTTTTTTATCAATTTTTGATTAGTTGTCAATACATATAACTTGGAGGTCTCTCTTGTTCACAGTGTAAAGTAATTTCTTCAAATATGTTTATGCTAAATATAAGCTTAAATAATATTAACTAAGAATCAAAAATATTAGTTTAAGAAACTATTTTTTAAACAGCATTTTGTAGATCTGGTACTTTATCATTTTGGTATTTGACTTTATTTGTCATCACTTCATGGCCGTATTAAGGCGGGGGCGGATGGGGCTGCAGCCCCAGGCCCTTATAAAAAAAATAGGCCCTAAGGCCCGTGACTTTTCTTTTTTTTTTTTTTACTTTGTTTTTTTTTTTTTTTAGGGAACCAGATAAATATTCTTATGTTTCTCAGTTTTTTTAAATCAATTTATTGGGAGCTGCGGAGGCGTAGTGAATAAATAAATGAATAGAGATATACTATATCTCTATCTTCGTATATTTGGCGGAATTTTGGTATTCGCAAATATTTTTTAAATTATCTTTCCGCATAAAGATGTTTTGAGAACATTCAAGTTATTTATGTTTCCATCTATGTCCGCACAACTATCAGTTTTTAAAAAACACGCTAAAAAAATTAACTTCGTGACATAAATTTTTTAATTAAATAGGTTTTATAAGAGAATGCTTTTAAAACATTCGTTGATGTAAAAACCTTTTAAAGGAAAAACAATTATATTAGTGAATGATTTTAAAGCACTCTCTTATAAAACCTATTTGATTAGAAAATTTATGTCACGAAGTTAATTTTTTAGCGTGTATTTAAAAAACTAATAGTTGTGCGGACATAGATGGAAACATAAATAAACTTGAATGTTCTCAAACATTAAAACATCAAAAAAAAATTTATTTTGTTTTATTTTATGATCACTTCCGTTACCGCAGAAAATTACAGCATTGCTCATTCGTTTACAAAATTAAAATAAAAAATGAAAAGGAGCGGCCTGAGCGGTTGGGACAAAATGCAAAAAAAGAAGAAGAATGAGATTCCATTAAATGAATTATTGAACAAAAATAAAAAAATGACTGAGTTTTGTAATACTGCAAGTAGTGTCTCGGTATCAGCTACAGCGAGAGCGAGTTCAAATTCACTAACTATGTCAATAATGTCAGCACCAGTTCCAGGTAGTGCTAATAGTGTCCCTGCAGACTCAGCTACAGCAAGTTCAAGCGTCTCAACTATGTCAGCAGTGTTACCCCTGGCTCTGACGACCCACACTGATAACACCGATGTGGCTGAGTGGATTATAACCGACGACCTGCGTGAGTATTTCAGCAAAAGTGCAGATGGGTTTTTATCATGCCAACATATGGATAGCGATTTTAAATTATCTACTAAAGTACTGCCTGGTGACACTTTTAAGTTTAAACGACAGTGTACAAAGTCCCTTTTTTTCCGGGAAAAAGTGAATGGTGAGAAAATTAAGAGAGACTGGATTTGCTATTCCCCATCAACTGGTGAGGTTTTCTGCGCCCATTGTAAATCATTTAATTCAAAATGTGGAATTGGAGCATCTGCTTTGATGTCATCAGGATATGATGATTGGAAACACGCTGCAAGAGACTTAGCTCGCCATGAAACAAGTGAAACCCACATTCAATCAATTGAAACCCTTTTAACACGTAGGAAAGCTGAAGAGCACATTAGTAAGAGGCTCACAGAGCAATTTGAATCAGAGAAAAAGTACTGGAATGACATACTGTTGCGTATTCTTACCGTAATCAAAATGTTAGCATCGCGTGGGTTGTCATTCCGTGGCAGTAACGAAATTGTGGGTTCTGTCCACAATGGCAATTATTTAGGTTGCTTAGAGCTAGTGGCTGAGTTTGACCCATTGCTTGCAGAACATATTCAGAAAAGAGCGAACAAAGGCCGAGGTCATGTGTCATATCTGTCATCAACTGTATGTGATGAATTTATTCATGTGTTAAGTCGTGACGTTTTGGACCACATTTTAACTGAGATTAAAGAAGCAAAATACTTTGCAGTTAGTGTTGACTCAACACCAGATATTTCACATGTAGATCAGCTTACCATTATATTCCGTTACATGACTTCTAAAGGACCAGTTGAACGTTTTGTGACATTTATCCCTTTAGAAGAGCACACTGGGGAAGGATTAGCAACAAAGTTACTTGATTTTATGGAAAATACTGGCATTTCAATTAAAGACTGCCGAGGTCAATCCTACGATAATGCTGCCAACATGAGTGGCCGTTTCAATGGCATGCAAGCAAAAATAAAAGAACATAATAACTTAGCTGAATACATACCATGTTGTGCTCATTCGCTTAACCTTGTTGGTCAACGTGCTGTAGGATGTTGTTCTGAGGCTGTAACGTTTTTTGACTTTGTAAATAAGCTGTTTGTATTTTTTTCTGCCTCCACCTCTCGTTGGAATTGTTTGATGGCAGTTTTAAAGCCACTTAATATGCCTACCTTAAAAAGGTTATCTGATACCAGATGGTCAGCACATTATGATGCTGTACACTCCCTCCAGGTTGGCTATACGCAAGTGAAGTCTACACTGGATATCATGTGTCAAGATATGTCCCAATAGCCAGAAACACGACTTGAAGTCGCAGGATTGAAAAATATAATGAGTCATCATGAAACAGGTATCCTAGTTCAATTGTGGTCAAAAATTCTGAATAGGTTCAATTTCACTAGCAATTACTTACAAGGGGCAGACATGGATCTCAACACCGCTACGGAATTGCTTCGTTCTTTGGGTGATTTTGTTCATTCTCTTTGGAGCCAGTTCACAGCATTTGAAAAGGAAGGAAAGGATCTGGGTACCGATTCGTACAAAGGTGAATCAAGGCGAAAGCGCAAGAGGAACCAAGGATGGGATTATGGTGACTCAGAAGATCTAGAGTTATCCCCTTCTGATAAGTTTAAAGTTCAGTGTTTTTTGCCTATAGTTGATCAATTGTTAGTTGCTCTTAAACAGAGGGCTAATGCATATGATACAGTCAGCAAAAGGTTTGGTTTTCTTAAAAATCTGCAATCTTTGTCCAATGATGGTATGAGAGATCATGTTTCATTTGTATGTAAAACATATTTTGAAGATGTTGAACCTAACTGTCATGGTGAGTTTATTCACTTCACTTCTCTGTTTGCCAAATTGTCACCGCCCAATGAAACTGATTGTGTTGAACTGCAAATGTACACCTTTCTAGTTAAGAATAGTTTGACCGATACCTTTGTGAATGTCTACACTGTGTTGAGAATTTATTTGTCTCTTATGGTCACAAACTGTACTGGAGAAAGATCTTTTTCAGTCCTTAAAAGAGTTAAGAATGAACTTAGTTCAACAATGGGACAACCTCGCTTAAATGATTTGGCTTTATTATGCATTGAAAGTGACATAGTTAGATCAAGAGATTTCACAGTAGTGATCAAGAAGTTTGCTTCAAAAAAGGCCAGAAAAGTCAATATATAAAAAACTACTTTAAAGTAAATTGATTAACTAAATAGTACATAAATTATGCTACAATTTATATTTATTGTTTTTTTTTTATACTACCTTACCGCCACATTAGGCCCTCTTATACTTACAGCCCCAGGCCTAAAAATGTCCTTATCCGGCCCTGCATCACTTAAGCTCAATAGACACAGCAAACAATCATTTAGCCATTGAATATTGAGGAAAGTGCCAGTAGAGATACACCAAGTAGCTTATTAGATTAAATAGAATGCAAAACATTACAAGAACATGGAACATTCTGAAAAATGTTATATCTCTTATTGATAGATAGGTGATAATGATATGACTGGTATCTAGTTAAAAAAACAAAAATCTTAATATTATTTTATTTGAAACATTCGGCCTACATGAACTCAATTAAAAAAATCTAGTATAAGCTATTGGTTTTTGGGCACAAGCATAACTTAACAAAATTGACCTAATTTTTAAATATTGTAATGTATAGCCTCTAATTGTACTACGAAGTTCCATTCTGCATCAAATAATTGCATTATAATTGAAACTGAGAAATCATACCATGATATGCAAGAGAATGAGAAACCTGTCGCAAAACAGCTGCAACAACAGTAATAAACAATGGTAAACTAAATTTTTCTAGAATGAAAAAAATTTTCAAAACCACATCTTTTGCTTCTTATGCCATTTCTTTTTATATCTATAAACAAAAAACCAAAAAAAAAACAAATGTGTTTTCATTTGTTTTTGTTATTTTTCAACACGAATTTGTTAGAAAAAAAAAAAGTCAATTTGTGATTAAAATAGGAGACAATCAAATTCTGATGGGTGCAATGCCATTTATTTTGTGGACTTTATTATTTAATATAATTTATTAAAAACAATTCAAACACATTTTTGTAGAGCAGCATAGGAAAATTATCTTATAAAAACATTTATGAGATTAAGTTTTTATGATTTCAAAGATTTCTTTAAATAAAAGGGGAGAAAAGATTACCTTGAACAACTTTTGTTCATGGATTGTTAGTTAGATAGGCTCCAATATATGAAGTACATCTTTCATCATTATAATCCCTCGGACATCTTACATTAAAAGCATAATCATAACAATCTTTTCACAACTTTTCTATAAAAATATGCAACTAAGGAAACTATTATAACAATAATAATACTAACAACAGTAAATGTGCATTAGTAAAACAAAACATTTTTCAAAATCTTTCCCACTGGCAGAATGGTTTGTAAAATAACTTTTTGAAGTCATCGCGCTCTTTACATACCCCACCATTTTTACAATACCACGACACACATCTATATCGCGCTGCAAAAAAGAAAACACAATTAATCAAAATAATAGAGTATTTGATGATATTGAATTCATAAAGTTACTTAATCAAGCTTAGAAAATAATTGCTACAAAACTATGTCAACTTAAAAAATGATTTGAACAACTCGATCTGATCTTTTCAATGAATCAACAGTCTGATTTTTTTGACTTTAATTGTAATTGTTTTCTTCAGGAAAAATTCCAAATTTAGCATTTCTTGAAAAAAAAAAAAAGCCTTTGGAACTTGCCTAATGAACCATTCTCATACAATGGATGAAGATCCAATTTGTTTTGACAACGATAACCTGCATATCCATCTTACATCTAAAGAAAACAATCACACCATATCATACATTCTTGGGGGATAAAAAATCTTTTGAAAAAAAAAAACAACTAATTTGAGAAGCTTACAGACAAAAGAGTGGGACTTTTACCTTTCCTTTCTTATCTTATCAAACGCCATGATTTAAACAGAAATCCTCTTTACATTGGAATGCATCTGGTAAACAAACAAAAAAAAATTACTAAACATAAGGAGTATTTAGTAGAAATAAAAGGTGTTTGTACTTGCCTTTTTGATAGATATACTGTTAAGTGTAATTTATTTTATTGATGTATTTTTGTTTTATAATCAAACTTAGTAAAAATTGTTGTTGAACATATTTTGATTTGTTACTTAAATTTCTGATAAATATTTTTAAAATATTTATCAGAAGTTAAAGTAAAAACTCAAAATATGTTCACCAGCAAAAACGTCACCTTTGAAAAATAGGTCATACAGAGTTTTACAGATTAAGGTTTTACCAGAAAGAAAAATTCTCTTTTCTTAAAAATGTGAAAACAAAACATTATTTAGACTTTTAAGACTTCCAAAATACAAGTTTTGTAGAGAATAAAAATTGCCACAAGAAAGTTGCAACTGTTAATCCAACCAAGTTATGTATTGCATATTTATTTGTCTTCCCAAAAATTTTATTACAAATATATTTGTGAGCATGGTGATAATGAACAGAAATAAAAATATCTCATAGTAGCACTGCTCATATCAAAGTTATTTTTAAAAAATAGTTATCTTTATAAAATAAAAACAAAAACTTATTCTTTTTATAACTTTTTGTTTTATTATAAATTATGTTTAAATTTTAATTATGGTTCTATTTTAATTATGTTTTTATTTAAAAAACGATATAAGAACTCTACCAGGAGTGTTGCAAGTGAAACCATCAGACAATAACTCAATACCAGTAGGGCAAGCACATCTATATAGTTGATTATGCAAAAACAAGCAAAGATGGCTGCAATAAATATTTTCACATGGATTGGAAACTAAATTGAAAAAACAAATTTATTTGACTAGATCATGAAAGTTTTAAAAAATAAACTTAAAAACACGTAATAAGTATGTTTTACACTCTCAGGTTGAAGAACCCCATTGTAAACTGAGATGATGCTATTACTTGATGGCGAGGCATTTAATCTGGTAACCTGGCTCCCTTTAAATTTAATGGATTTTACCACAAAATCTTTTTCTATCCATATCACATCATCAAGAAACAATTCCAAAGTATATGGGCCTTCAAACCGTTGAGTCACCCTTCGAAAATACTGATCATTTGTTCCAACACAAAATATATAATTCAAATCAAAGCAATAGATCATCTTAGTAAGAAAATCTAGTACCAGTGTGTATGGTAAAACTTGATGTGATTTGTAAACAATGTGTTTTTTAGATTTTTCTCCATTCATGCTTACTGCCCAAATAAATCCCATTTCAAACCAATACAAGAACCTTTTGCTACAAAAAAGCACATCAAATAATTATTAAACAGCATAGTGCTACCATCAATTGTATTATTTAAAAACATGCAATAAGGCCAACAAAAAAATGATAAGTTATTTGCATAGGATCTCAATGAACCAATTTTATGAAAGTTTCATTTTGATAATAGTTCAAAAGTTTAAAAGCTCACGTTTTGCTTTTTTAGCTTTTCTTTAGTTATAATAAATATGCATATATCAAATTGAAATATTAAACAAAAAATCAAATCAAAATATCAACTTAATAACCAAATTAAACTTCAATATTTAAAAAAGCAACAGAGATTTATTATTTAAAAAACTTAAAGTTATTTGGAAATGAAAACACCTTTGAGAAGAATCTACAACAATAGCAAAAGGTTTGTTAGCATTCATAAGTTGCAGCATGTTACTTCCATCAAGCTCAGAAACCTCAATAAGATTATCTTTTGGAAGAGTCCAGTAAACATTTAATCCCACCCAATCAATTGAGATAGCATAAACTCCGGTTAAATTTTGAATGATATTTTCCTTCATGAGGTTTCTTGGAATAGACTTGTTAGCATTTAAAAGATTTAATCTAAACATAAAAAAGTTGTTGAAATCATCTCACAGCAGAACATAAAAAGAAGCAAATTGAAATATTCAAGTTATTTAAGTATTCAGGTTATAAAAAGTGTTTTAAAAATGCAAATGAGTTTTTTCCATCTTATATTATGTTAAATTATGTTACTTTGAAGAGATCTTTCTTCAATAAAAAACATAACCAATAATGGAAAAAACTGGTGTGAAAACTCAAATCTTCTTCATTCATACCTTCATTTTTTATCAAATCTTAAAAATGTTGCCATAAAAAATGAATTTAGAAGATTTTTTGAAAGAGTATATTCACAAAGAAAAAAAAGGAATGTTAATTGGTTTCAGATATTTACTAATTGTCTTAAAAATACAAAAGTTCTTAACTTGGTTTGCTGTCATGATAACAAAATCATCAAGTTAACAAAAAGAAAATGATAAGAAAATTAGCACGATAAACAAATCATTAGTTTAATATTTTTTTAATATGAAGGAATTAAATTTATGTTAATAAGCAAAATTGTAGGAAAAGATTTTAGGTGCCATTAACCCGAAAAACAAGAATTGCTTCAATCACCCCCACTCCCTTTGTCTTTTTTTTTTTTCCATAGATTTCAAGAAAACTGCCTTTTGGCTCATCATTACCAAATAGGTAATAATCATTTCCATCGCACACTTTTTTCTTATTGATACGAAAACTTTTTTCACACTGAAATCCTAGATATAAACGTGTAGAGTTGCAATGTCGCTCGTCTGATCAATCTTCACAATCTTCGATACCATGACAAACCACTTCCTGAGGAATACAGCTGTCAGTTGATTTGCAATAGTGACCTCCTGCTTCGCATCTTGGTTGTATAAATCATAGCAATCATCATCCCCATAAAAAAGAAATGCAGCTTTTATGCAACTTTGATTACAGCAAGTAAAAATGCCAACAGGAAAACACTGATTTGCGATTTATTTAAAAACAAGTAAAGAAATCAACATTTAAAGTACTTCTTATAAAAAAAAAAAATTACTGTTAATTGTTTTCTATATATGTTAAATTCTTTGCATAGAAGCTTTTTACACAGTCTGATTGAAGTCTTGTTTCTTGTAGTGCTTAGGTTAGACACTTCCAACCAAAACAAACACAGTTACAGCACCCAGTTTCTCTTTTTTTCCCAGAACAATTTTCACTAGTTTGTGACCTTCATATGGAATGTTTTGAACTGTGTGTTTAAGTGGATATGGGATGGGATTAGCATTATGCAGTTTTGTCAACTTGCTTCATAAAAGCTTTAAGTAGGTGGTGTACTGCAGTTAAACTTTAAGATTTATTCTTTGGCCCTTAAACTTATAAACAATTTAAAATATTAAAGTTAAAATTTTTACCGCATGCACTTGGAAATTCATCACTGAAATCTCCGCAATTAATCTCCCCATCACAAACCCATTTGTTATTTATACAAATACTTGTACCACACAAAAACATTTGTTCTGTGTAGTTATCAGTAGCTAAATGAAAACATCACATTAAAATTACAACCATTATGACTCATTATTTTTTTATTTTATAGCTTAGTCTTAAAAGAAAGTGAAATTTTTTAAAATGTTTCGAAAAAGTTTTTAAAAACACACACGACGATCTCTTTCATCAGAACAATCTTCACAATCACGCTTAAAATTGCATTTCTCTTTCAAGGTGTAACAAGTCTTTTCACCGTCACATTTTATTTGGTTTTCAGTACATTCATTTGAAAAAAAAATTTAATCATAGCACCTTCATTATGACTCAAACTTTTGCTTTAAAACATCTTTTTAAGTGAAACATCTTTTAAACACTCAACCTATAACAGACTACAAATGTTTTGAGAAAAAATAATCTTACCAAAATAGCATCTATCATACTGGCACTTTTCATCCTAAATTTATCCTTCCAACAGTGTAATACATATTTATATTTAAGAATATGTACTTGTGTCTGTGTGTGGGCATGACTTCATATATATATATATATATATAATATACAATTAACCTTTTTTAATCTTCTTATCAAAAGCGGTACTTTGATCTTACATACGGTTTTTTACAAAATCAATAAAAAGTTGGCAATAAAGCATAACTAAAAACATAGTTCTTTAAACTTCTGCCAAGAGATTCATATTTAAAGTGAATAAGGTTTTTAATCAGATATTTTAGGAAATGTTTGCAAAAACTGAAAAATCAAAATCGAAAATCAAATGCCGACCGATAAGAGTTGTGCCACCATGCTGCATTGGATCGGGAAGCTTGCAGACGATATCATCTCTGATAAACTGGTAAAATTTCTCATGACAGAGATGAATTTATATGATTTTAAATTCTCTCTTTCCAAATATATGAGCATTCGCACATTTTCTACTTCACAGGTTTGTCCAACTTAATAAATAATATTCTTTTTTGTAGCAAACTTAACAAGAACAAAATCCTTTACATTCAATGCATCAAAGTAAAAGTTCAGGTCTGATGATTCAACTATCTGTTGAGAAGATATCATTTCAAGATCATTTTCACTGTCATTATTTTCAAGCGGTGGTAGGCGATGAATGTTATCAGAATCATTGGAAAGTTCCATTGTTTCATCGTCTTCAACTGCTGCGCTTGTAGCATTTCTTTTTTCATTACTTTTTATTTTTCGAAGTCTCAATTTTTCCTCTAACACATCATCGGATTCTTCAAACTAAAGTCTTGTAGTAGCATCTTTTGTATTCAGTTTTCTTGTGGTCTTTTTTGGATCTTTCAGAACCATGGAAATTTTTTTTTCTGTTTGATTTAATTTTTATTTTGCCAAACAACTCTCATTTCAAACAAGAGTGTCTGTCAAAATTCTTGTTCTTTGTTGCTTACTTTTAAATTGTTTTTTTCTGGCTGGAGCCTTTGAAAAGGATCTCAGAACTTGCGGTGTTACAATATTCGGGGTTGCTGTTACAACAACAAATGGTCCTGCAACAGCAACAGAGGGTCCTCCTAATTCGGAAGACTCTTGCCCATCCAAGCTAGCCATTTCCCTCAGATTTTTATTGGGTTTAGGTATAACAGTTTCTGCAATATCTGCAATGATTTCTGGATGTTCAGCAGTAAGAGTGGGTGCTGGACGATCGGTCACTGATGCTGGCAGATATTCGTCATCTGTGAAAATATCGGGATTAAATGGTTCGATCCCGGCAACTTTAAATGCAGAATCAATGTTTGATTTTGTAAAGGCTTTACCGTATGCTTCACACACAATAGGAACAATGTCATATATACTTATCGGTCTGGTTCTGTTGACTAGCCAGTTGCCGCAAGCCGCATTGTATAACCACTTCAGAGGCCCATACACAGATCTGTCCAGCGGTTGTAGCTTATGACTGCAGTGTGGTGGAAAGCTAAGCATAGTTATTCCGTTTTCTTTTGCCAAATCGAGGGCTGCCACAAATATATGACTCTCGTGGTTGTCTTGCACAAGAGGAACTTGATAATCTTTCGAGCAGTGATAATGTTTGATAAAATGTTTCAACCACTCGAAAAAGATATGTGATGTCATCCAACCAGATGGATTAGCAAATCCTACGCATCCGAGTGGGCCATCTTTAATCATAAAATCTCGAAACTTCACTCTCGGAAAAACGAACAGTGGTGGTATTGAATTGCCGAGCGCATTTACACCACTGCAAGCTGTCACGAGAGTTCCTCTTTCTGCAAACACCTTTTCTAGCAATAACCTTAACAGACTTTCGTACGATTGTTAGTTCTGTTTCGTCCACATTGTAAATGCTTTGTTGACCAAACTGATGACGTTCTCGCACTTCCCGGAGATTCCGAAAAAATTCACTAACGGTGAATCTGCTGTAAACTGTTGCTCTTGCAATGCTGGTGGCTTCTGGAGCTCGTAAAGATAATTCTGATTTTCTTTTCATAAAGCTCTGTAACCAATTGATACCTGGCATTTTGTTCTTAATCCATGAATCCGGACAAACTTTATTATTAGCAACAACCATTTCATATGCTAATACGCGAGTTGTTTTCGTTGAAAGGCCATTGCTCATCTTCGGAGCTTGGAGCAAATAATTTGATAAGCAGTCTTCTTCTTCTTCTGACGATAGGTCTTCACAGAAGAAGAAGAAGACTGACGCCGGATTAAGTCTTTGCTTTTTAACATACCTTTTCAATGTCATACGATCGATACCAAACACTTGAGCAACTTCATTATTAGGCCTGTTTTTAATAAAACTTCATCCACAGCTGGTCTCATTGTTTCGGGAGGTACCAATCCTCTATCTGTGCTTGCGAATTCTATTTTTAACCATTTTCAATCAACACGAAGTCTAAAATTTTGAACAAAAAAACTTAAACATTTTTTAGAATTTGATACAAAAATTATATATATATATCTTTATTAGTCACAAAAATGACAGTAACATAACAAAAGAACATAAGTAATTATACAAATTCAGTCAATCAATCACTGAAGCAGCATTAAATATCTAAGCATGAAGAAAAACAACCCAAGACTAAATGAACGAGAAACAGTGACACAAATTTAGCAGCTGTTTATAAGTACAGACGTTCAGAATAAATTGACCAAGCGTCTGCAACGCATGGGTATCGAACCCCGACATCAAGCGTGCACCACTGCTCAATAGCCCGATCTTTTTCTTCAATGAGAACAGCATGCAAAACGTATGACAAAAAATTACTCTTGTTCGCAATCATCTTGTTTAAATGTTTGATCTTTCGTATTGACAGTTTCAAATCCAGCAGCAGCTGATACATATTTATATCTATCAAAAATTCAACAAAATTAAATCGAGTATTATTACAATATCTTGATAAAATAATTTATCTTTTTATTTTTTATTATTAACTTTATTTATCTATCAAATGGAAATAGTTTATCTTTGTGCAATTAATGCATTTCAATAGCTATTCTTATGTAATTAAATACAGCAAATTATACATGTGTACCCAGCAGGCAAAAGACGTCTATAGATCATCTAAGACAACTCTAATTTGTATCTTCCGTAGATGCGTATATTTTAGACGTATATTAGTCATCGAAAAAAGGTCTAATTTCAGTGATTCTATTTATATCCAATTGTAGATGTAAATTAGATGTATAAACAAGGTTAAAACTTAGATATCTCTTTTCGATTACATATAGATGCATTTAAAATGTCTTCTATAGATCAGTTAAACAGAAAGAAGACATTTTAACTAAAGACAATCGATTTTACAGAACGATTATTATAAATGACCGCCATTAAAGAAACGTGCATGAGAGAAACTTGTTTCCAGAAAGGAATAAAAATTTATTTAAACGTATCTAAGTTTATGCTAATCTATGAACAACATAAATCATAATGATAATAATTTTGACTAAGTTTTAAATAATAAAATTACATGCTATTACAAATTACTTGCTAACATAGCGACAAAGTATTTTCATGGTTTCAGTGCATAACATTTTACTAAAATCACTTTATGATCTGAAAGACAAGAACGTTATTCTTGAGTTCATAATTTTATTTCTAGATTAAAATATAATTTTAATATAAATAAGTATTTTTATAGTTATACATGGTGTTTTTAATAACGCCAAAACTGTTTTAGTGAATGGCTGGGGACGTAACGTTTCCATTGAGAAAAATAGTAAAAAACAACAGTGAGAGAAGTTTTTAGAAGTTTAACTGGTGTGATTTATTTGCCTTTTTTTTGTCTTGAAATAAAAACATTTTTATCTAGATACAATTATACCCTTTACAAAAAGTTCATACCAACAATGACGTCGTGGATACATTCAAAAGGAATACAAGAAATTACTGGAATCTGTATCTTTAGACAGTATACTTAATGTTGGAATCTTAGGTGGAGATAGTAGTTCATCTAACGATAATGAAAGGACGTTTGAGGAATATTCTGACCATACTGAGTATTGACAATGAGTGTTTTCTGACAATGAATACTCTGATAACCAAGAGCTTAATGAGTGTGAACATAACTCAACTTTGAATAAAAGTTTGTCTGTATGTTTTTCAGAATTCAGGGTACCTTGTGCATGTATGAATAAGTTACTTTGTATTTTAAGGGAAAATGGCCTCAAAGTTCCTTGTGATGCTAGAACCCTGCTGAAAACACCACAAAACATTGAAAAACGCAATATATATTCATTTTGGAATTAAAAATGAAATAGTTAAATCAATGCAAAGGAATTTGATGTTTAATGCTGAAAGTCTATCAATGACATGCAGTATCGATGGCTTGCTTATATTTAAGTCTTCTAATTTTCAATTGTGGCCAATACTGGGATTGTGTAAGGAAAACGATGTATTTATGATTGCCTTGTAAGGTGGTGAAGGTAAACCAGAACCAGTAGATTTGTTTTTAGCTTACTTTATTGAAAAAGCAAAAGAACTATTAGCTGATGGTTTTTCAAATAATGGGTAAAATTATACTTTTAATATATCATTATTTATATGTGATGCACCAGCACGTTCTTTTATAAAATGTGTTGTTGGTCACACTTCAAAATATGGCTGTGAAAGATGTACGATTGTTGGGATATGTTATTCTCAAAAGATTGTGTTTGATAGTGAAGAACTTCTTGTCTTGCGTGATGAAAGAACATTTAGGAACTTTAGATACCCTGAACATCAAAAGATGCTTTCTCCCTTGTGTGATTTGAAAATTACAATTGTTTCAACATTCATCTAAGACTATATCCATATTGTCTGTCTTGATGTTACAAAAAGAATTTTGCCTTTTCTAGCTTCAGGTCCATTAGAGTGTAGACTTTTTTATCTATCTAGTACAAAAGCCTCGTATTATGGAACGTTAACTTCTGAATTTGCACATCAACCTCGTTCATTGAAGGAACTTAAACAATGGAAAGCAACAGAATTCCGCATGTTTCTTCTACTGATATTAACAGAGCATTCATTTAAATGAGCCATTTGTCTAAGAAAAGGTTTATACTCTTAGTATTTTAATAATTTTGTTTTTGCAACAGAAATTAAATGTGTCTGACTTCTTTCTTTTTGGCTGGTATAAACAGAGCATTCATTTAAATGAGCCATTTGACTAAGAAAAGGTTTATACTCTTAGTATTTTAATAATTTTGTTTTTGCAACAGAAATTAAATGTCTGACTTCTTTATTTTTGGCTGGTATAAAAAGAGCATTTTTATTATCTATCCATTGTTGAAGCATCTGAAAAAAGCTATTTTAAATTTTGCTTAACTTTATATTTCATCTTTTACAACTTTTATATTTATATAAGCTTTTTATTTGATTTTTATTATTTTATAATTTATATAACTTACCACTTCTTTGTCATTTTTTTGTAACAATTACATTCCTCAATATAATTTATATTTATTATTAAAAGAAATAATGATAGCAATACTATTTAACTAATGATTGTTCAAAAATGATAGTAATGATAATATTTGTAAGAAAAAGTACTATTTTTAAAATTTATTTGTTAGGTTACTTACAGTTTGTAAAACACATCTATATACATTAGTATAAATGTCTGGGAAGTTTTCAAAAGCTGTAGGGAAAGAAAATAACAGGGTGATAGAGGATGTTGCATTAACTAAGTGAATTGACAACAAAGGGAATCAAATTTACTTGCCAAAGAAAAACTATAATCATGCACTAAAAAACAAAATTTCACCAACAAAAGAATGGAACAAATTTCAATTGTTAAAGTGTAAGATAATTAGATGGTCAGTATTTAAATAATTTTATTTCTTTTTTATTTCATGTAATTGACTGAATTACTTTGTAGCAAAATGTTTTTTAATTAGATTCTTTTTCCTGTTGTGAGGATTAAAACTTTTCTACATCAGATGACACTTATGTTGAAGAAATCATTAAAAAAAAGGATAAAAGAAAAGAACCTCCTCTGCCTATGAATAAGTCCAACGCTAAAAGTGTAACAAAACCTAGCTATTCACTGAAATAGTTGTTCATGCTTTAAGTTCTTGTTTATTTTATAGCTCTCTTTACATCTTAATAAAATCATTTTTTTATTTGGGTCTTATACTTTATTTTATGTTGTAAATCTTCTTAAATTGATATTATTGACAAAATTCTATTGTGTTGTATATTCAACACAATAGAATTTTGATTCTATTGTGTTGAATATACAACACAATAGAATTGTGATTGATCAGTTTGTTATAAAAAGCATAATTGAATGTTAACTTGCATTGCTTGTTGTGTGATTCTTTGTCTTACTTTACTAATAATTATTATCTCTTTTGAATAGAGTTGTTAACAGATTCAGAGACAGAAGAGGCAGTTTCTCCATCTCATTTTATTGTTGAGCACAATAAAACAAAGCAAAGATCTTCAAGATTAGTTGTGAGTTGTTTAGCATTTTACCAGGTTTAATAATAGTATAAATAGTTAAACAAATCTCTTTGATAGCCAAACTTTTTACAGGAGGAAAGATCAAGAATTGCTTTTAAGCCAAGCCCTAAGAAAAGTAAAAGGAAGTTATCAACAATGTTATGTCATAAAGCAGAAAAATACGTAACTTTATAGTTTATCTGTCAAAGTCAGATTTTCTGTAGCACCTGAATTTTTATTTTCATTCTAGCCTGTTTAACTGATATTTTGCATGTATTAAGTTTTTTTGTAAATACAATATTGCAAAGTAGTTTATTTACAGTCCAGACTGTTTTTATTAGGATTCCAGTCTGGCGCTTTTGCAGCTGTCTCATTCTATGCAAGAAGTTAATGCTGATATAAAAAGTAAGCTTTCAAAAATATGAAGCCAACTACTGGGAGTGAATAAAATAACAAAGATATATTCTTTTGGGGCTTGATTTTATTCATTAATCTATTTTGTATTTGATAATGTTAGTGGTCAGTGATGTATCTAGAAGTTGTTTAGGGACACAGAAAAAAGGAGTTTCAGCTTATATTTTGAGGACCTTTTTTTTAAACAAAAAAAAACAAACAAAAAAAAAAAAAAGTAAGCGTACAGCTATTATGGATATTTGTAACAAAAAAATCATTTTTCCAAAAAACAATTTTTGCAGAAAAAAAAGGTCCTTGATTTCTGAATTTGAGAATCAGTGCCAAAATACTTTGGATTTTACTTTTTAACATTTGTCTATAAAACTAAAATTTGTAGAATATTTAATACCAGTTTTATCAAAATCATTCAATTGGATAAATAGACTAGTATCAATAAGTTCATCGTTGTGATTTTCAGGATAATTTGCTCTCAATTATTTTAGGAAGTAGTAAAAGTAAGCTACCTTATTTGACTTGGTTCATAAAAGGAATGGTTCATATATAACAGTGTGAAAATTAAGAAATGACTAACAACTACCATTTCTAATAAAGCTTGTAAAACTCTAAATAAAATGATGACTCATGGTATCATCTTAATACTAGTTTTATCAAAATCATTTAAGTCATGTAAATCTGTAGCTTTTAAACTTTTATCTTAAAATGAAAACTTAGCATCTGTTTCAAAATAGTGAAATTCACCAGACATTCATTTGCTTTTTTCGTTATACATTTTAAAATCACTTTCACTTTTGGGTTATTAGCCAGACAACGTTTTATTGTTGTTCTTACAGGTGCCAAAGAAGAACGAACATCATTAATTATTTCACCATTCAGTTGTTGCACTACATCAACATCAATGAAAACATTTGCACATTTTTTTGTTAATTATAAATTTATTATTCTCAAATAAATTCTTACAAATATCACATTTGCTCTACTTTTGCTCAACGTTAACTCTTTATTTAATTGTATTGAAAGATTAAATCTAAACATTAATGTCTTCCTCAAGTCAAGAAAATATTCTTAAATTCTGCTTTTGTTGGAAATATTCTTAAATTCTGCTTTTGTTGGAAATATTCTTAAACTCTGCTTTTGTTTGCTTTGCTTTTCTTTTTAATCAGTTTTTTCAGCAATGGTAGGTATCAATATTTTTCACATTTTTTACTTTCTTATCAATATAAACTAACCTTATATCCAGACAACAACATTTTGTTTGTCTGAGATAATTCCACTTCTTATTGTCTCTAATAGTTTACGAATGTTTTAGACTTCTGATTCTTTTGTGAATACTTCGATGAACCTATAGATTTCTTTCCAATCTACGACCGACCGAAGTTTGTTTTTATGTTTTCTTGAACCACTACCATTAGTGGTAGCTGGCCTTTTGGTGGTTCTACCGTGGAACATTCAGTATCAATAATAGCTCTTACATTTCTACCATCCACCTTGAAGTGAATGACCTGAAGGGTGCTTTACACACGAGTATTCGAGAGCGAGCTAGCGCACAGCGACTGCTCAGTGCATTTTTCCGCCTCTTATCTAGAAAAATTGTTTCTCCCCCTGGTTCAACAGATTTCAATAAGAATGATCTTGGATTTTTTCTTCAATTTTTTTTCTGATAAAGCGAAACGAATTAAGTTAAAAACAGCAACTAAGAAAAGACGTGCAGAAGGAGTGCTATTCAACCTGTCATTAAAATGAACTTTAAGCGAAAAGAAAAAAAGTTAAAAAAAAAAACAACTGGGAAAAAATGAAAACGCGAAGATTCGAAAACGATAAAGCGAAAAGAAGAAAAATTAAAAACAACGACATGGAGAAGACTTATACACGATTATTCATCAACCTGTCACATAAGAAAATGATAAAACGGAAAGAAAAGAAGTTAAAAAGACATGAAAGACCTAAACACCAAGATGATGTAATGACGTAAGACATAAAAGACGTAAACACAAACACTAAACAACCTCCCATTTACATAAATGATTAATAGGCATCGCAACAGAAAACAACCAAATGCTCAAAAAAAAGAGTTTTACAAGAGCGAGATGACGTAGTTTTGAAGAAAAGTAAGAGAGTTTTCAAGTAAGTTTTTAAGAAGTATTTTAAACAGGGAGAATTTTTGTCATTGAAAAATACCTTGACGAACAAGCAGTTTTATGAACAAATGCAAGGATAGAGACAAAAACAATTCTTTTTTGGTACGATCAAAATAAGCGAACCAGAAGCCGATAAATTCGAAATGAAGCAGTTCAATTCTTGGAATCAGTTTTTTTTTTCAGAAGCCGAGCTTGGTGCCAAACAAAAAACCACTTTTTGAGGAATTGAAGTGCGTGATGAATTTTGCTAACATTTCAACTCATTTTTAATAGTTTAGTGGTATTTATAATAATAATATTTAGCAATATCACGATCCTCAAATCAATCTGAACATTAACGCTTATGACAATTTTCATAGTTTCACCAGACAAGGGTACGAAAGTTTGAAAACGGAAAGTATTTTTTAAGAAACCCAATCGAATATCACCCTATCGAATATCACAACTTGCCTTTTTTCTTTTATACGGAGCATGACAACAATTCAAGAGAACACATTTTTTTAGACTTTCTCTATCCTGATCGAAGGATATTTATCTCTTTCTTTTCTATTCGCAACGAACCTCTAAATAAAGCAAATAAAAGAGGTAATGTGAGTTTAATTTGAATTACTGCTCGTGTTTCAAATGCGGGTCGTGTTTTTGGTGAAGATTCAAAAACAGATAATCATTTCCAGTTTTTGTTCCAACGAATTTTGCAACATTTTCAATAACATAAATCGTTCAAAAGAAGGTACGGGTGTGAAATATTATTGCAAGCTCGATAAAAATAAACATTTAGATGATTTGTGGCATTAGAACGATTATGGTTATAATTTTAAAATTGAAATGCACAATTATGGAAGACCAAACAAATATTTGTGAATCGAAACGATGTATTGTTAATTATACGGTGAGGACGACACCTGAATTATAAAAAACAAACAGAAATCGAAAGCAACTTTAGAGATTGGCAACACTTGTTATATCCAGATATGAAGACTTGGGAGCATTTGCCTTGTTTACTGCCTCGCGCATTGTATTGAACAGGTTTAAACTTTTGAAAGATCCTGTGGGAATTTTCAAATACGCCTTATAATAACGACGAATTCAAATTGTTCATGAACGGTGAACAAGAAAACCAATTTTGAAGCAATGCTGTATCGCGATCAGGTGAAAGAATACTATTCGACGTCGGTAAAGCTGCCTTTGGGACTTTAAAGGTGTCTTTGGAACATTGGAAAAAAGAAACTCCCACGCCGAACAAAACAAGTTATCGCTATTCATTGCAACTTCAAAAGAACTTATTGACCGACGATGCACAGTGGTCCTTTCCGGCGATCTTTGGTTGCAAAAGTATTACACCACAAAATAAGGGACTGAAAGTTCGTATACAGGTACAGCATTGTTATTTATGTAAAATGCAAGAATGACCTTGGTTAGTTATGGTAGCAAAGATAGTAATTTCATGGCAATTGTCGTAAGTAGGGTGCACTTTTACTGTCTTTAGGTAATAGGATTAAAACTTCGAATTCCCTAAGTGCCGGGGCTTCAATATTCTACAGTTATTTTCTTAGAAATGAAATCTGTCTACATCTGGCAAAACATTTATATTTCTTAAAATATCTGTATTTGTCAAGAACTGTAATTTAAGTATTTATTCTTTATTTTGTTAGATATTAAAATTAAAAAATGATGACTTTTATTTTGCTATGTTAAATTATCGTTTCTTAGAAATATTAACCACAGTAAATTTTGTATAATTTTAATTCTATATTTAAAAGCAACGTTAAAAATAACATTTTATAAAATTTGTTTTATTTTTCTGGGGAGTAATTTCAAATCAAACCGATTTTAGTTTTGTTTTTCTAAATTACTAGTATGTAAAAAAATCGCCTAAACCAGAATCCTGAAAATGTAAATAAAACAATGTATTTGCAAAGTAGGTATTAAACTTAATGTTTAATAAAAAGAAAACACAGTAACCAATTTTTTCCAATATTTTATTACATTTTTATAACCTGTGAAAACAATTTTTGCCTACAAGTCTTCAGCTTCTCTTAACAAGGCTAAAACTGATTGTGGAAAACTGTCACTAGATTTTGCCTTTTCTCTCCTTAAAGAAGAGATTAAAGGGTCAGAGCTTATAAGAAGTAGATGTAACATGTCTTCCACATTTTCTTTTCTGGAAAATTTTCTTGCATGGAACTCTGTAATTTCGAATGTCTTTATTTCTATGCTCCTGAGCCTCTTCTGACAGTGTACCAATTGGTAGGATGGCTTCTTTTATAACGAGGCTTCCATGCATCAAAATTTTGTGCAAACTTTGCGGCATGTAGTACCAAGAGTATTCTTGAATGTACAAATCAGCAGTTTGCATGGTAAAAATTTCAAAAACTGGTATATTTATTGCAAACCCCGAACTAATTGTACGGAGAACTGTACCTAATCTTTCTATAAGAGATTTTTTTACCCTTGTAAAAAAAGTACGAGCCACATTCCCTGTATTACTTGTGCCAAAGCTTTGTTTTGGTAAATCAACTAAAATATTCAATTCTCTTCTCAAATTTTCTTGTACTTCCTTTTTTCTTTTTTCTGTTATATCTTTTTGTGTTTTCTCAATACTCCATTTTTTAATATTTGAAAGGTATGATATATTGAGGATACATTCCATGCATTTAATCCAAGCATGTAAGCTTGATAGTCCTAATTGAAGAGCATTTTTATTTATCGGTCTTGCTCGCACTGCTTCTAGATTGTTCATTATTTTTGGTGATGCACCACAAATATGACAATTTTGAGTAGCTGTATTGAAAAGAGTGCTGCAAGTTTTACCATCGATCATCGTTAGTGAAAACGTCGATTGTATTTTAAACTGCACTCCTTCCACAATAACCTCACTGGAGCTCAGATCCTGTATTTCTTTTTTAACATTATCAACTTGTTATGTTACAAAATCAGGTGTTTCTTTATGAAACATTATTTTGATGGGACGACAATATTTTGTTGATGAAGGTACAGGATTATTCCACAGAATCAAATCACATGACCCCCTTACCGACAAAGCAGTCATTATAAAGGAAACCATAGATACAAAATAAATGCTCGAATCGTCACTATCGTTCGTTTCAAAACCTTGCATATATCGGCTATGACCTGATGCACCATCACAACCCCACTTGAATAAAATATTTAGTTTTTTGGGATCAAAATCCTGCTGCCTTGCTTTTAAAACATCTCTCTGTGCACTCAAAAGTCTTTGAACTGTGTGGTTCACTAATGATTTTAAAGAAACTTCGGCAGATATTTCACTTATTTTGATGTCATCGGGATAACATTGCTTCTTCGCCTCCAACAAACGAATGTATGGTGGGTAAATGTCAGCGTTGTGCGATTTAGAGGTCTGTTGAATATCGATGTATTGATTCTTTGTAAATTTATTATCAACAAAGAAAGCTAACGCACGCTCTGCTGTCATTTTTATGGGAGCCTTACTTTCAGTGAAAATACGTTTTTTTACTTTGGTAGCTCTTCTTGGTGAACTGGTAGGTGATGAAACCATATGAATAACTTTTGCAGCATCCCTTTTACCCTCACGCCTTAACTTAAGTTGTGTAGCTAGAGAAAGCTCATTAGATGTCCTAACTTTAACGAGGTCTTTCACTCTCCTAGTTTTCGCGGAATGACTGCATTCTCTGAAATGGTTTTTTTAGACGCCCTGTGTTTTCTGTCCTTTCACCTTCTTCTAAGCACTTAAAAATTACAAAATCAGTGTCCAACCAGTCTTTGTTGTGGTGTAAAAATTTGTCAACTGAGCGACATTGTTGTTTTAGTTTTTTGGCAAGTTCGCCACACAAATTTTTTAATTGTTTTTTAAAACTCACTTTAGGCCCTTCTTTAGTGTCACTACTAAAAAAGTTAATTGTTTCTTCAACAAATTTCATCACTGTATTAAAATTTCTTTCTTTCCGCCATACTTCAAAAATGTCTCGTTTTCTCACACGACACGCCATCGAACCTAAAAAAATTTAAAAAAATATAGAAAGAGCACGTTCTAGCACACAAGAGTAATTTTTTCTGAGAGATAAATAAATAAGGTAACAATAAAAAAATAGTTTAGCAACAATCCCGAACAATCCCAAAAGTTCTACTCTGTTAAAATCTTTACAAATTCTTATTTTAGTGCTAATCTATCATCATCTTTACAATCAATTAATTTTTTTATCAACAAAGATACAACTATTGCTTTATAATATTGTAAATATATAACTGTTCGCTCAACTTCCATTTCAAAAAAATATTAAAATAACAGTTTTATGTACACTTAAATTCACTTTGAAAGGGCGCTTGTAAATTGCCTGAAACTACTGAGCGTAAGCTCGGTAAAGAAGTACAACTTTCGGGTTCAATTGTTCACTTCGAGGTGGGAGTTGAGTTCTAAGAACGATTTATTTTGTTTACCTGGTTATCTAGGTATTCAATGAGTGTCATTATAACAGATTATTTGAAGATAAATTTTATACCTTTTGCAACCATAGATTATGAAAAAGGACCACCGTGCGACGTCGTTCAAAAACTTATCTATCATTACACATACATATAACATCGGTTGCTGGTACAAAGAAGGCACGACGGAATAATTATAGACAATTGGAAAAAATATTATCAAATCAAATATCTGCATTTGATCTTGTAATTACCGAAAGACGGAGGTGAAGATGAAACACGTGGTTACATTGTTCAACTTGAATAGCTATTCCACGAAAAACAAAAAGATTAAACGTTTTGCTTTTGACTAACCACCAACCTCTTTTGGAAGGTTAAACGTGCTATTTTGTGGTGAGGGACACCCTTGATTTTTCTAAATTCAGATGTACGTTTTTAAACTCTAAAAACGAAAAATTGTTATGTCAGAATTAAATCGATCCCATATTTATGATGCAATGGACCCCGTTTTTTTTAAATTGGCTTTTGTTTTGCACAGAGATTGGTCAAAAGAAACGCGACAAAACAATCCGTTTCCGGTATTTAATGTTCTAGTTGGAGGAAATCGTTTAAAAAAGGAGAAAAATGAGTCACATCAAAGTGTATTTGAAGACAGCTTTGGAATAAGGATGGTAAAAAGTGAATGAATGATTTGAAGAGTTGAAGGAAAAACTGGAATGGCTAAAAAAAAGAAAATGGAATATGTGGCAGAAGAAATGAGGTAGTGGAAAAAGCGAGAACGAAAAAATACGAAAAAAGAGCGATGAAGGTGAAAGCTATGCAGAAAGTAAATTAAAAAAGAAAGAAAAAGAATAGAAAAAAAGGACTTGTTGTGAAGGACGTTGGAAAATGTGGAAGCGGCAAACGTGGAAGGACAAATTCAAACATGCGCATTGCGAACCGTAGTATGCAAAAGACCTGAAAAGCGTAAACAAGAATGGATTCAATAAAGTTTACAAAAAACTTTTAGTCTATTAGAAACCTTATTTGAAATATATTTTCATTTTAAAAAATTTAACTGGTGTTGATTATCTTCTGTTACTTTGAGCTCCCTTGAAATCTCGATCAAACGTTTTTTAAGGGAGATTAATTTTTCGTTTTATTTTAAGGTGTTGACTGCATCGTTTAACCAATAAACAGGTTATTTTCTTAAATCAATTTCATTTAAGAACATTAAGTTTTTTAGACTTTTTTGCGTTCTTTAGCAATAAAAACAACGAAGCAGTTCTTTCGTGTTGTTATTTTTAAAGATGTTCATTTCGTTTTTTAATATTTCCTTCACATCGTAAACGAAAGTGTAGGAAAGTTTTTCTTCTTCTTCGATTTGTTGATTTTCGCTCCGCAAGTCTATTAAAGACGGTTTTTTTGATAAAGGTTCGTAAAAGTTTGAAAATTGGTTTTTGTCAAAATTGTTGAAATTGTAAATGTACCATCGATCGCAAAAATTGTTTTCTCAAAAAATTAGTCGATAGGATTTGCTTGAAATGAGACAAATGAAATTCGGTTTTTTATTTTGAGAAGAAGTCAATGAAAAGCGAAAAGACTTTTCATCGACTTCTTCTCAAAATAAAAGAAGAAGTCGATAAAATAGAAGGTTATTAGTTTAGATATTAAAGGTTAAATTTTGTTATGAGGATAAAAGTTCTTATGAAAAAAAAGAAGGTTATTAGTTTAGATATTACATAAAGAATCATATTAAGATAAATGATAATCGTTAAGACCATATTATAATTGAAGTTAGTATATAAAATAGTTATATATACATTTTTATTAGATAAAGTAGAAAGGATTTAAATTTTTATCAGAAAAAGTAGAAAGGATTTTAATTTTTTAAATCGTTTGTATTTTGTTTGTTTTAGCTTTTCTTTTAGCAGTTTTATTTTTGTATTTTTATTTTTTAGAAGGAAAATAAGGGTATGGATGTTATTTAAAGTTATACTAATGCTATTTCCATAAAATGGTTATTACTACTTTGAAATTTCTGTGATGCTATTAACTACTTTTGTTCTTTTTTAGAAACTTTAGAATTTTGTGCCAACACTGACATGGCATGTCACATGTTATTGCATGTAAAGGTTAAATTTTGTTATGAGGATTAAAGTTCTTATGAAAAAAAAGAAGGTAAAGAGTATTGTTTGTAAATATATATTTTGTTTACTTCGAATCTTTTCAAATTTTCTTGCATCACTTTTAAATTTTTTGTTTGCACATGTTTATTGTTTGCATTTATGCTTTTTTGATATGTATGTGTATGTGGTAATAAGTGCTGTATAGTTGTTTTATCAATGTGTTTTTATTATAATGTAAAGTGTTTTTTTATTGTTTGTGTATGAGTTAATATGTGTTATATAATTGTTTTAAAAATGTGTTTAAATATGTATATAAGGTATATATTTAACTTTATATACTTATATAAACACATTTATTGTGTTTATAGTTGGTACATATGTGTTTTCAAAGTGATGTGGCTTGGTAAACATGTAGAGCAAGATTTGTCAATTTTGACAGCCAAATTATGTACTTTTAACAGAGGGTCACATGATAAAAGTACATAATAATATATTTTAATAACATTTTGCATAATGTTGTTACTTATGTTTTGTTATATATGAATGTTATCTTACTTAAGTTATATTATATACATATTATATTAACTTATAGTGTGTTCTATCGTTGTGTGTTGTTGCTGTGATGTTTTTTGGTTATCTTTTGAGTTAATAGACGTTTGGCTTATCTTCATGTTGGTGTCTATTGTTAAAAACGGTAAATAGGTATTTTTATTAAAAATCACTGCTTTTAATCATTCACTAAAAGCCAATACAAATTTTTTTGCCATATTGTGAGGAGGGAAAATGATAAAATTGAAAACATTACCTTTAAGTTTTACCCGACTCAAGCTAGTAACATTGGAACGAAGAAAAGAGTGAGTCAACCAAGAAAAGAAGTACGCACGGAGACTTATTGAACTTGTCATATGAATAAACGATATAGCGAAAAGAGAAAGTAAAAAATAACAGCAACCAAGAAAAGACATACACACAGAGACTTATTGAATTTGTCATATGAATAAACGATATAGCGAAAAGAGAAAGTAAAAAATAACAACCAAGAAAAGACGTACACGCGGAAACTTATTCAGCCTGTCATAAATAAATGATGAATAAGTAGCAAAACGATAAACAACCAAAAACTATAAAAAGCTCGAAAAAAATAAAAAGGGGGGAGAGAGAAAAAGAAGGAGAAGTAAGAGATTTAAAGAGATTTAAAAGAGATTGAAAAGAAGATTTTATGAGAAAAGAGTTTTAAAGGAGTTTTAAAAGAAGATTTTATGAGAAAAGAGTTTTAAAAGAGATTTTAAGAGATTCTAAGAGATTTTAAGAGATTTAAAGAGAAAAGAGTTTAAAGAGATTTAAAAAGAAGATTTTAAGAAATTTAAAAGAGGAATTTATGAGAAAAGGATTTTTAAAGATTTAAAGAGAATTTTATGAGAAGAATTTATGAAGATTTTAAAGAAGAATTGGTAAGAAAAGATATTTGAGTAACTTTAAATAAGTGTTATTATCTGTATTGATTTATTGATATTTGCATGAGTTAATATTAAGAGAATATATATATTGATGAAAATATTTGAGAATATTTGTTAGGAAAAGTAAGTAAGAGAAAAAGAACCAGTAGTAAGTATTTTTGTTTGCATTTCGATTATTAAAATTATTGTTATTACTATATGCGTAAAAATATTGTTATTGAAAAGTATGATGCTCTAACCGCGCACCTTACCATAGCCGCGCCGTAATATATTACCTGAGGGACCGAACATAGAAAACATTTAATAAAACCCCCCAACCTTGTTCCCAACCTCCATATACCTTCCTAAAACCCAAACCAAACCCTTTCCCCTTCCCTTTACTCCTTCCCACCAAACTTTAAAATAAATAAGAAATAATTAATTAAAAATAAATAAAAGCCACCGCCCTCACAATGTATAAAAATTATTTTATCTCAATTTGATTTTTTGTTTTTAGCGCTGTTTACTACATTTGCTATAAATATTTTGGAATCATGATGTTCCAGTATAAATTGCTATAATCGCTAATAGTCGCTATAATCTCTTTTCACATGATGAAGTTGCAGTTGTATTTGTTGGTGAAGATGGTGCACCACCTGCTTCCAGAGAAGTTGTTATTTACCCAAGAGGTCATTTTCTTAAAACTATATCAAGTATGTCTGCCAACTTAGATCCTATGGTTTATCCTCTATTTTTTTAGAGGGGTGACGCTGGTTGCCATAATCAATTGTTTCACAACCCTGAATGTTCTATATTGGTTAGATATCATGTTACATTATCTCAGTATTACAATTATAAACTTTCAGTTAGACAATTTTTTTTCTTCACTCTTTTATGGCAAAAAAATGTTTCAGCAATATGCTATTGATGCATTTGTTAAAATTGAGGGCAAGCGCCTTGCTTTCACCAGAAAATAACCAAAACAAACTGAGTAGCGAGCAGTATATTGTCTTACATGAACATGTAAACAATTAAATGCAATTAATAGGTTTTTAAAAGATATTTGTAACATCAACTTTCCGTTTGGAGGAAAAATCATTCTTTTTGGTGTTGACTTTAGGCAAATTCTGCCTGTTGTAAAAAGAGGACAACCAGTTGAAATACTAGAATCGTGTATAAAATGTTCTTTGCATCGAGAATGGGTGCAGAAGTTTGCATTAACTGAAAATATGAGAGTACAAGATGGGGAAGGTGAATTTTCCTAATGGCTACTAAAACTTGGGAATGGAACAATACCTGTCAAAGAATAGGAGCCTTTTAAAGGATGCATTGAAATACCAAATCAGTGCATTATTAGAGAAAATGAATCGATTGTTGAAAAGATTTTTGGAGATGCTGATCAAAATGATTATTCTAAACGCGTGATTTTAACTTCAACTAATGTTTATTCATTATCAATCAATGAAGAAGTGCTTGAATGTCTGCCGGGTGAGGTCCAAATTTATTTAAGTGCTGATAAAATTGATATTGATGACCTTAATGAAAGTAATCACTTTCCTGTTGAGTTTTTGAACAGCTTAACTCCTTCAGGTATGCCACCTCATTGTTTAAGATTAAATTGGTTGTGTAGTTTCCTACTTAGAAATTTAGAACTTAAAGCTGGGTTATGCAATGGTATTGAATGAAAGTTTGTGCTCTTCAAAATAATTATATTTATATAGAGGTTTTGACAGGGTTGCAGAGGTTTTGACAATCCTGAGGGTTTGTTTTTGGTGGGAAGCAGGTTTTTGTTCCCCAAATTCAGTTGGCACCATCAGGTTCTAATTTACCTTTTGTTCTGAAGCTTCAAGAGTTTCCTGTCAGATTGGCTCATTCAATGACAATTAATAAAAGTCAAGGTCAAACATTCAATAAAGTTGGGGAAAATCTCAAAAAAAACCGTGCTTCTCTCAGGGTCAATAATATGTTGCATGTTCAAGAACTAGAGCATATAATAGTTTGTTTTTCAAAATTGATAAACATCTCAAACACAAATGTTGTATTTTCTAATGTTGTTAATTTATAGTCTTTAGATTTTCATTTTGAAAATTAACTGTTTGTAGGTTGTGAGTACATTTTGTATGCATAAACTTATTTTTTATTTTAATATTTTTTTTTATAGTTTTTGATAAATATATCTGTCATTTAATATTGTTATAAAATGTGTTTATATGTGTTATTTAAAACCATATTTGTTTATAGTTGTATGTATGTTTGAATTATGTTGTTTCCATGTTTTCATAGTGGTGTGACTTGGCATTATGTTGTGCAAGATTGATAACCTTGCCAGTCAAGCAATGTACTTATAGCAGAGGTGTGACTTGGCAACATTTAGTGCCAGGCGGTGTTACTGCTTTAGAGCTAAGTTGTGTTGTCTAACCTTTTTTAATTATTCTGGAAACATAATGTCTGTTAATGTTTAGCGTAATGTGTATGAGAGAGTATGCAACCTTGATCTTTAAAGGGTGTTTTAATGTCCTAAATTTGAATCAATTGAATAACCAATATTGAATATAAAAACAAATATATTTTTCTGCATTTATGTGTTTAGTAAAAAGATAAATATAGTTAACTTTAAATTAGTTTTCAAATTTTGCCATTCGTATTTTAATTTGGTTTGCTATTTTCGCTGGATTTTAGGATCAAGGGTGTAAATGTTCTATTGTTATGTGTTATTGTTTTGATGTTTTGTGTTGATATTCATTTTTAACAATAGACACCTTCATGTTAGTGACTATTGTTAAAAATGTATAATAGGTAGTTTCACTATTGGAACTTACTGCTTTTATTTATTTACTAAAAGCCAAGACAGCATTATGCTAAAAATGCAATTTATATTTTAATTTGATTTTTTTTTTTTTTTTTTTTTTTTTATATTAGTATTGATAATTCTTTTGTACTTCAAAATAGATTTTATAGTTACATTTACGATAAATGTTTATATTAACTGCCATGTCAAAATAGGTTACTAGAAATAGGTTAATCGATTTTCAGTTTTTATTTAGTGTTTTTTTTTTTTTATGGTGTCATTTTTTTTATTATGGTATCAATTCCATTTTTTTTTTTCTTTAAGATTTACGATTGACGCATTTATACGATTTATAAAAAAAAAACTTGATTACCTTTAATTGTAAGTTTTCGTCAGTTAAAATGATATAAATATATGCAATTATTTCAATTTTTTTAAATTTTTCTCTTTTTTATGCCAAATAATTTGTGGTACGTAACTTAAGAGATCTTTTTAAACGGGGGGTGAACATTGTAGTTTTGCGCATTTGTCATGTATCGAATTACTTAAGTTTTATAAGGTGTTAAACTAATTAATTAGCTTAGTTTGCATTTGCAACACTTTTGAGGAATAAAAGATATTCTTATATATGTTAAATTTTTATACCTATTAAAAGAAAAAATTCCTATACATGTAAATCATTGTTTTACTTTTTATTATTCTGGTGAAAGGTTTTCATCAAAAACTTGATTACTCTTAATAAAGATAACTCTATTCTCCTCACCACCATTAAGGCAAAAATGAGGAAAGGAGGTCCTTTATTAGTGTCAAATTATTTAAGAAAAATAAATTTCGAGTAACAAAAGGAGTTTTTAGTAAATGGTAGTATATTACTGTTTACCCAAAGCTATTGAAACAAAGAGGCCATATACAAAAATGGTCAAATTAGTGCCATATATAGCAATGTTCAAATGGTCATATACTTTTAATAAGTTGACCGTTTATTTTGAAAGTGATGTAGGGGAGATGGGGGCGCATTGATCGCCGGGGCAGTATGATCTTTTGGCTTTTACTCGTTCATTTTTACCTTACTAGAAGTGAGGTTGCAATTTAATTAACCATTATGCTTCCCTAATTGATTATTCGTAATATTTTTTCATAAGGTTATCAGCGTCAAAAAAAATAAAGAAAATATTGTTTTTCGTCATAAAAAGTGATTTTTTTAAATCGTACTATAATTCAAATATATTTTTATTTAGATGTCTGTATGGGTTAACAACAATTTTATTTTAAATTTGTAAGTGTTAGGTGTATAATATAATATATAATTTTTATTTGGCTGCAATTTATACAGTAGATATTGCTATCAATATGTTACCTATACCTATTGGGGTACATTGATCTTTGACTATGCGGGGCCCATTGATCGGAGGATCAAAGTGCCCCATAGATGACGAAGTGCCCCATGTTTTTGTTTATAAGCAATACAGTTAAACGAATGGAATTGTATTTATAATTAAAAAAAAACTATATATAAACAAACAATAGCTTTTAGCATTTCATTTTTTAAATCTACTTATGTTATAAGCTAGTAATAATAATACTATTATTTTATAATATCAAAAGAATAATATTTAACATAATAATTAAAAAATATTTAACATAATATTATTATGTTAAATATTAGCATTTATTAAAAACATTTTTTTACAGATCTTAAAATGGTTAGAAATAGAATTAAAAAACAAATAAAGTTGCTATACCAAGTGAAACAAAGAAAGTAGCTGTTAACAAAGTTTTAGAAGGAACACAACTGAATGTTGTAGCACGTCAGTTTAACATAGAAAGAATGACTTTAAAAAGATATTGTCGTAAAAAGAGGCTTAATCCAAATGAAGCTTTCAAGCCTAACTACAACAATAGACAAGTTTTTACAGCAGAAGATGAAAAAAGTTTATCAAGTTATTTACTAATTGCATCAAAAATGAACTATGGCCTTTCAACTAGGTCAACGCGATTATTGGCATATGAATTTGCTTTAAAAAACAATAAGATATGCCCATCATCATGGATCAAAAATAAAATTGCAGGCATTGATTGGTTGCAAGGTTTTATGAAAAGACAACCAGAGTTGTCTCTACGAACACCTGAAGCAACGAGCTTCGCTCGATCAACAGCTTTTAACAAACACACTGTAAGAGAGTTTTTTCAAAATCTTAAAACGGTAAGAAATCGATATAAATATAATCCTAACTGTATATATAATGTTGATGAAACTGGTTTAACAACCGTTCAAAAGCCGGTAAAGGTTTTAGCTGGTAGAGGAAGCAAACAAGTTGGAAGAATCACATCTGCAGAACGAGGAACATTGGTAACTGCATGTTGTGCCTCTAATGCTATTGGAAATTCCATTCCTCCATTATTTATTTTTCCTAGGGTAAAGTTTCATGATTACATGATTAAGGAAGGACCTCCTGGATGTGTGGGATTTGCAAATCCTTCTGGTTGGATGAACTCAGAAATTTTCATTGAATGGATTAAACATTTTGTTAAATATTCAAACTGTTCTCAGGAATCTCCAGTTTTGTTACTTCTCGACATTCATGAAAGTCATATTTCTGTTAAAGGCTTGGAGCTTGCAATTCAACACGGAATTACAATGATAAGTTTTCCTCCCCATTGCAGCCATAAATTGCAGCCATTAGATAGAACTGTTTTTGGACCATTGAAAAGGTTTTACAATTCTGCATGTCATAATTGGATGGTTTCAAACCCAAGACCAATGACCATTTATGATATTGTTTCAATAGTTCGAGAACCGTATACAAAAGCTTTCTCACCATCTAATATACAGACAGGATTTAGAGTAGCTGGCATTGAGCCATTCAATTCTGAAATTTTCAAAGATGACGAATATTTACCATCATCAGTTACAGATAGAGCTGCTCCAGTTACTATCACTCCTGTCAACAACATGGAATCTGAAATGATACCAGCACATGTTAATCACATAGAGTCTGAAATAACTATAGTAAATATTGAAACAAGTATTTTAAACAAAGTGTCAACAAGTGTTGCTTCTATAATCTCACCTGAGGTTTTAAAACCTTACCCAAAAGCATCTGCCAGAAAAAAAAATGTTAAAAGTAGGCAGTTAAAAACAAGGATCTTGACTGATACTCCTGTCAGAAATGAAATTCGTTTGTCAAAAGAAAAGAAAATTTTGAAGCAAACCAAAAATCAACAAAAAGTCTCCACAAAAGATAAGAAAGAAACTAAGAATTACTTGCTTAGGAATAAAAAACAATGTAAACCAAAAGCTGCTTCACAACTTGACTTTCACAAATGATGAAATATTCTTAATCAAAATATTGTACTTTTAACAAGTTTTGTAAACTTAAAAGGTGTATTCTTATTTCAGTCTTTATATCTCAGTTCTTATAAATTTCAAGTTGTTGTAAAGTTTTAAACGTATATAAAGCGGGTAGCTTATAGCTGCTGTGATTTATACATTTTTTAATTAAAAGTTAGACTAGTGGGTTTAACTGCTATATTTAAAAAATAATTAAAAAAATTTAGATGTATTATATGTTATACAATATTACCCTATGACTAAATTATTTACAAGATTTAGTTAAAGAAGTGTTAAACGTTTAGATAATATTACGCATATAAGATCAATGTGCCCCAAGTCGGAGATCATAGTACCCCATAGTTTGGGGTACATTTATCTTTTGAGAGGGCTGTTTAAAAGTTAAAATTATTCATGTTTATCATTTTTTTAAATCAAAATATTTATATATTCCAAAAGCCAGATAGTTCTACATGTGTTTCGTAGTTAATAAGTTTTTACATCTCTTTCAGGTTCTGCGCAATTTTCAAAACACTGCTACGGCGATCAATGCGCCCCCATCTCCCCTGTGTCCATTTTTTCCGCTTTCAAGGTATTTAAAGTTTAGCATTTTAGTCGATTAAAAAATATGCATAAATTGTACTAAGTTTAGCAATGACTCTACGAATTTAGATATGTGTAATTTGACTACATAAATGACTTGCGTGTGAATTTAACTAAAATAACATATTCTTTCAGGGTCGTAAATGGACATTTTTATAATCAATTGTTATGCAATTTCATTTATTGACGAATTTTAAATTGATCAAAACATATTGATATGTTTAAATACTAACTGTAAATTGTTTACAAATAAGAAGTGCGCACTAGGTTTAATGTAAACTGTGATTTCTAACTTTTTTTGACAAATGGATTTATACCACTTTCAAAATAAACGGTCTAAATTTATTTAGTTGCATTTAACGTTTTAAAGACCATTTCCTTTTTTAAAGAAACATATATCAAGCGGATACCAAAAAATTAATAACTCATGTATAATTTACGTTCGCTTTATATTAATCTTATTAATTAAAGTTCATGTTATAAAAAATATAAAAAGAATTTAGCTTTACTTTTTCGTCAATTTAAAGCATGATGAAGTGTTATTATTTTGTGTCAGTAACTAAAAACGTATTGTTTTGAACTTAGTAATGTCGAGGAAAATGGTTCTGCCTTACACTGATATGACCTATGTCAGTTGTAAATTACTGAAATAATGTTAAATAATTGGTAAATTATTTTACCTCCGTATACTTTTTATTTTAATTTTACAGATGGTTTAATATTTTTAATTTGAAGGCGTTTTTCTAAAAAAGTATTAGTTAAAGTTTCGCAACTTTAAATTGTGGAAAACAGCCACTATAAAGTAACAGACCAACCATAATCCGTATTATGGGTTGCTTTTTGCTTATATTATTATTACTATTACTTTTTATTGTTAGATCTTATATTATTATTGCTATTATTGCTATTCATATCATTGTCGTCACAGTTGTTTATATCTACTGTTACAGTAGCTTACAATTATATCACGGCGCTGTCGTGCAGTTGCTTATGTTCATTTATACCAAGTTCGTCCTCACAGCCGATCATGGCTATTTTGAGTATCTTCGAACTCAAGCCCTTCTTTCTCTGTTTCTCTACCATCCACTTTTATATGGACATATCCCTTTATTCTTTGTGTAATAAATAACCAACACTTATTCAATTAGAATTCAAACTTTCATCTTCTCTTGCTTCTACGATTGTATGCGTTCCATAAATGTATTTAAACTTTATGGTTTTGTTGCGGTAGTCCAAAAAACTATCCTTATTTTTATTGTCAAGTTGCGAAGGTATAATACTCTAACTTTTAAGTCTTATCATATGCCTAACTTCTTTTATTATTGTTTAATATATAAACTGTATATTATTACATTTTATTTGTTCTCATAGAGTTTGAGGAAGCAAGTAAATAATAATTGTTATTTCATTTGCTGTATGTTCTCTAGTTATCATATCACCTGCTTTTTTGCCTTCTAAACTGTTATATTTTACAAACTTGTTTGAACCCTAACATCTATTTTCGAAACAAGATACTGATAAAATTAATATTAATCCAAAAAAGCATCTACTAATCTCTTCCAAGTAATGACCAGTTTTTAATCTTTTCTCTGTCATTCAGAACTAAGCAGTTTTGAAGTTTTTTAAATGTTTTAATATTCATCTATTAGAATATTAAGTTGAATTTATTTCACACACAACATCCTGCAAAAATTCTTTAATATTGTAAGTTACCACCGACCTGTTTATGAAATGTTCAATTTCAAAAGAATCTGTCTTGCATAACTAAGTTTGCCGAGTTCAGTTTCACCAACTACATGTAGATTCATCCTTAAATTTTCGGATAAATATGATAAATTGTATCATCCTGACGAGCTTTACTTTTCCAAGTTACTGCAGCTCGAAGATCAAGTTAATGATTTGATTCTTCCGCATGCTTGAGCAAAACTGCTTGGATCGAGGTTGAAAGTATAGAATCTGCTGCATTTATGCGTGATATATTTGAACTGCAGACAAAGCGAACCCTGTGATTTTTTCATTACTGCAGACAAGCCGAATAATGGCAATAAATTTCAGCTAGTTTTTATTTTATATATTTTTTCTAGCCTATCCATATCATATTTGGCCTCATATGAAAAGTATTTCATCTTGAAAGTTTTCAAAAAGGAAGTCACAGAAATGGATGTAAAGAGATTGTGCTGTTTTTCGCTGATGGTATTGTAAAAATGGAAGAGCTATGAATTAACAATAAATAATTAACTTATGTTTTGCTCTTCAGTTCTTTAAAAGCTTACTTTCACTAAGGTTGTCAAAATAGTACATCCAATCACGTAACAAAGCAAATTGCTTAAGTTTCTATTTGCCATATTGCAACTTTTATTGATTTGAATGTTAATGCAAACATTCAAATAAGACAAGTTCAAAAAAAAATTTTTTTTATTGAGTAAAAGGTTTTTAGTAACAACAAAAACACTTCTATATCAGACGCTCGATTTTTTACCTTGTGAAAATGCAGACTTAGTATATCCAGGTAAATAACAGGTTACGGGAGCTTCACTTTTTTATCTAATGAAAGAAACTTAAATTCCTATGTAACAAATTATATGAGCAGTGTTTAAACTGGCGTATAATCCACTTAATTGTTGTGTATTTACTCTTTAATAAGTATGGTGAAATGCTAAACGTTTTCCGAAGATAAAAAACTTTTGTCACGGCATTACGTAAACTATGTTTGATAGTCTTATGCATTTTTTTTTCTCCACGTTTAAGCATTGTAAACAATTTTTTAAATTTATTTTTATATCTATATACTTATCTATTTATCTCCAATTTTTTTATCTAATATTTAAATGCAAATTTTTTGATCTATTTTGTAGAACCTTTTTCCTTTATTCCATGAAAGTAACCTCTTAAAAAAACAAAGTACATCCAGAGTTTTGTCGTCCATTCTCCACCGCAACTTGTTTAAAATAATTAAGGCAGCAGAAAATGCTCTTTCGGATTCAACGCTAGTTGGCTGAATCGTTAAAAGAAGATCATAAACCTGTTGGAAATATTTTTTTCGCACACTTTTATCTTCGAAGAGACTTATTTCTTTTTTTAAACACTGGATCATATCACCAGCGCATTGTGGTTGTTTACCGGCAATCTTATGGTTTATTTGTTTACAAATGGCCTTGTACATATCTTTTTTCATTGATTTCTCAGAATTTTTTCCTTCGTCTCAACTTCGCTAAATTCTAAGCGAAGAATTTCTCGGGCTCGATTTTCAACAGCAGTGCTTTGATTCCAAAGTCTCTTCTGATATACAATCCCAAAAAATGAATTGAGATTACTCTCTTTTGTTGCACAAGGAAAGTTAAAACTTAATCAGTTTGATTTTCTAATAACATCTTCTAGACCTTTATGCAGATAAGAAATTAAATCGGACAACTGCGTTCTTCTTGCAATAATGCGTTGTTTTAAAGCACACATAAATTCTATGCTCAATGATGACTTAATTTCACATTGCCAGTCAAACATTAATGTTAATGCTGCATCCGCAGAAATCAAGTTAGCATCCGTGCAACAAAGTGACTCAGCGGCTATTTATACCGGCAAAAGTGCTGAGATCAAAATCAGCTAGTGCAAAGTTCATACTTGGTTTTAAATCTACATCTGATTTTTTAATGCATGACTTTAATTTGTAAAAATGTTCGAGCATTGCTAATAGGCTATTCCATCTAGCTTTGGAATCTGCAATAAAGAAGTATTCTTTACGAAATTTGAGCCTTACATAATTCTGCAGTACCTCATTTTTTAATGGTGAACGTTTGAATACTTGCACACTTTTCCTTGCTTTTTGTATAAGGGGACCAATATGACTATATGTTATTTCTGTATCTTGTTCTTGTATATCGTAATCCATCTCTAATCCTTCCTCGCATGTATTTGAAATATTTTCAAAGGCGCCATAGTTTTCGTACTTTTCTGAATCTGAATATGAGTCGAAGTCTATTGATTCATTTGAGCAAAAGGTACTTTCTTTGGTTGGTTCTTTTTTATATAGAACATCAACAACTACAAGTTCATTTGCATGGGTCAAACACAATTGCTGATTAGCCGGTATTAATTTGCGTATTTTTTGTATAACTGCTGCACCATCGTTTGTTAAACAAACAATATTCTTTTCTAATGACAAACCATACTGATTCAGTTTTTCACTTAAAAGTAAGTCATATTTTACTGCAGGTAAACCTCCATTTGTTTTGGGACCTTAAACTTCAATTGATTCGGAGAAGTATTAAATTCCAAATCTTTGACTCCGAGTGAACATTCACGCTTATGTATCGCCGGTTCATTAAGGAAGTCTACTCATCAAAAGAAATACTAAAACCTTTTCCATTTAATTTTTATTCTGATGTTTCTTTAGTTACTAACTTTCGAGTAGTATCGCTATAACTAGTGGCAATTTTTTGTGAATGTGGAGGATTTAGGAAGTTTATCACTTGAATTTCATGCTTTTAATGATTTTCGAAGATCATTGGATGTTATGAAAATTCTGAATGGAAGGCCATCAAGTGCTGTTATTTTAGATAAGATTTCTGCCAGCGACTCTGTTGTAGTTTTTTTTAAATATTTAGTAATTTTTGGAGGAGACGTATCAGATATTGAGCTAGATTTACCAAGAGGTTCAATAGCATCTCGTTTTCGTAATATTACATCATGCTTTGTTTTTAAATGTGTATGAAGGCCGCGTGTGTTGAGCCATCTGTTGTTTTTTATAATTTTTGCGCACTTCTTACACTATGCACTATGCCCTTTTTCATCTTTGAGAAAGAAAAACCAAACAGAATATTTATCTCCACCTTTTGAATGCTCAATAAACTTTTTAAATTCACACTCCATCAGCTAAATTAAAATATTATCTCAGTTTGTAAATATGTGTCGCATCTTTTATCCTGACAATGTTTATATCAGTTACAAAATTTGACTGATATAAACATTTAATAATTAAATGAAATCAATTTAAATAACTTTAAACATAAAATGTTCATTTTTTAAACTTACCAAAGTTGTTCTTGGTAATTATTTAAAAAAAAACTATCGAAGAAGAGGTAAATAAAGATTTTGTTATTTGTAAAAATGAGAACTCGTTATTTAATTTTAGTTTTCTGCCGTATAACTAAAGATGTAAAATGAAGAACTCAAGAACTATAGAAGTTTTAACGCATTGCTTTAAAGAATACGCACTTATGATTGTTTCAAAAAAGAATAGAAACAAAAACCCGTAATTATAAACCTCCTGGGAACTTAAATAATTTTAAAAATGAGTCAAGTAATAATGAGAAGAGTTTCAACAAAGAGTTTTTCAAGGAATCAGAATTCGACAACTTTACTTTTATATATTAGGTTTTTATTCAAACAAAGAGTTTAAACATATGATCAGGGCCGGCGATAGAAGGGGTGCATGGGGGTGGAAAAAAAAAAACAAACTAAATCTTATTCGGCACAAAACGGACTCCATGATCTTAGTTGGCAATGCAGACTGATTTAATTTTAGCTATTACAATATAAAGTATTTACTTTCAATTTTTTACAGCATTTTAAGTTTTTTAAAACTATTACAATTAACTTTTAAGACTTAGATATTTAAGTTTTAAAAGTTAATCGTATAAAAAGTTAATCGTACTTTTAAAAGTCATAAGAGTTAATCATAATCCCGTTTCGATTGTAGGAGAAAGGTCAACTATATATGATTTATTGTCGGTTACTGGTTTTTAAAATTTTCATACATTTTATAAATCAGAGTTCAAAAAAGTTAAAGATTCTCTAGTTTGTTTGTCTTCTGAGCATTTAAAAAATGTATTTCAGCCATTGAACCGTTATTTAATTTATTAAAAGCACCATTATGTACCAAATATTTAGTAGATGACTTTATAAAAGTTATAGAACTATTTCCTCCAGGCCGTGATGCAGCTAAGATAACTGATTATGAAGGAATTTATTATGAATTTTTAGTGTTGGTTCATCATTGTAAATTTATCAGATATTTTTAATGTATCAGAAATGCACAAGAAAATCTTGCTAACTATAATAAAATATTAAGATTAATGTTAACAGCACCTATAAGTACATCATCAAATGAACGAACATTTAGCAAACTAAAACTGATAAAAAAAACTATTTAAGATCCACAATGCACGCTGATCGACTTCAAAATGTGATGCTTCTTAATACTAATACAGATATGTTGGACAAAATTGATTTAAAAAGGGTTGTTGAAAGGTGGGCGTCAGTAAAACAACGGAAAATAAATGTTTACTAGGTAATTTTTAAACCCGTTGAAAATAAAGCCTTCAAAATATGTCTTTTTTTTTTAAATACGAATTTTTATATTATTAAAATAATGCTTATTTTGGGTTACTTTAGTAATCAACTATACTATACTAAAACGATTAGATAATAATGACAAAGAAGAATAAGTCGGCAATTTTTTTGAGTCACACCCCTCCAAAAATTACGTGTTCGTGCCGGCCCTGCATATGATAGAATAAAAAATATTTTAAAAACAAGAAACTAATGATTACGAATTTTTGTATATTTATAATCTGAAATACGACAATACAATACGTCTCAAAAATAGTAGCATTTTAACATCTACTTAAATGTTGAAATTCTTTAATTAAAACTTTTGTTAAAAATCAGTTTAAAAAAGTACATAAACTATACAAATGTTGCAAAAAATAATACATATAAAAAACAACCATTCAAATACCGAAATACCGGTATTTAAGCCTTACCCTGTCGATTTTGTCAAGTTTCGGTATTCAAAACTAGACAAAATTGACAGAAAACCCTGTTTTTGTCATCCCGGCATACCGGCAGTGGATTCCCTAATAACTTTATTCGTTTATCCATATTTTCAATATTTTTTTTATTTTTTAGTTTTATGAACTTATTTAGTGCAAAAGTTTTAATTAGTAAATTTAAATTAACAGAACATTTTACCATCACAAAAATTACAATTAGTGATGAGCATTTCAACCGATCAATTTATGACATTATACATATCTCCTATCATGCTGTTATCTCACTGACTTTAAACAAATATCAGCGCGATTATTTGTTTAGCAGCATGAGCTCCATGAGTGTAATTGCAAAATTCTTATATAAACCTGTGATGTGTTATTAAATAATAGCGATTGTTTTTAACTGACGTTTGCATATATCTTTTTAAAGATAGGTAGCAAAAAGTAAAAAAGAAGTGAACCGGTGGGTATGTATTTTTTGTTAAAAGATCTCTACGATCAACTCAGATTCAAATATAGATATTTAAACTACTTTACAGCAATAATGTTTTCTTTCTTCGTTTTTGCTTCAAAAAGATACATTATGCACTCTATTATCTTCTGCGTCGACACAACTAATTATATAGTACCTAGTTAAAAATAAAGCCTTTTAAATAATCATTGTTGATATTTTCAATGCTAAAGAATAGCTTTCACCACATTCCCTCTATACATTTATTTTTAACGATTTTGCAACCATTTTGTAATTGATACTTTTTCTATACATTGAGTGTATATCAAGTATACCAAAACAACCTATAGCTATACATTTTATACTCTATATTGCAATATTGTATCAACTTTTCTTCATTCATTGGAATCATTATTATTGTTTTCCATCATTTGGTTAACATCATTTGGTTAAATCGAAAAGACTGCCAATAAAATCAACCAATTAAATCTGCATGATGTTTTATTTGAAAATGAATCAATTAAATCTGCATTTTCTCTAAGTTTACGTTCCATTTCATCTCTGTGTTTTTAACCAACTCCCACTTAAAACCAAAAGCCCCATCTCAATTTTTTATCTTTGCTGTTTTACGCTTCATATCTATAATAAGAGCCATGCTAATATGAGGTGACCTCTAGGAAAAATAAATTTTTTTTCAGCCCATCTAGATTACAAATATTTTTTAACAAGAGTGTTTTAACAACGGTGGGGATATGAAATGGCTTTAAAAATACGAACATAAGTAATAAGATGAAAAATCAACTATGTGAAATGAATGACTAATTTTTTTGAAACTAAGTGCAGCAAATCTGTCATTGTTTTAGAAAAATTCATCATGGATCCAAAAATAAAAAGTATTTTGATTGAAAACATCTCTCCGGAGTGGAAAAGATTTGCACGTGATGCAGCTTTTGATATAGCTGTCATTGATTATATTGATCTTGATGAACAGAGTGATCAGCTTAAAATGGACGAGCTGCTAAAAAAGTTGGTTTTACGTAATCCTTCGGATTTTGTATCTGTGGTCAAAAAATCTCTCACGCTGATGGGTGAAGTGGATGTTTTGAATGAAATCCAAATGATTTGTAAGTAATACCTTTTTTTTTTTTATCCATGGCACTTTTTCAATGAGATTTTATGAAGTTGTCTTAAACGAAATTCGGTGACAAAATTGTATCTTGAATCTGATTTAAAACTTGATAAAATGACCGATATACCAGCTCAACTTTTTATTGATATCTGGCTGAGTAAATTGCTAATAGTTAAGGAATATAGTAAAAAAAATGAGCGTTAGAAAAGGGTCAGATCTAGTTTCTCGTGGATTATTTATAGTATCTAGAAACTTTGTTCCATGATTCAAGTTGGCTAAGGATTGTATTTACAGAATTTGTAAATGATAAAGAAATAACTTAACGAAAAAACGCTTTTAAAATATAGTTAGTTAGATAAGCAGAATAATTGGATGCAGGTTGATAAAATGGGAACAAATAAATTGTTCTATTTCTCAGATCTTCAAATAAGTTTAAGAATGGTTTTTCAAAGGTGGTTGACTTACATTTTTCAAACTTGAAAAATAACCAAAATATTATTTTTTGCTAAAGTTTGTTAATAGAATATTATTAAAAGAGAAATGAAAGAGGTGGCTCAACCCTGTTTGACCAATATTTAATCATTAAGCGATGGTCAAATTTATTGTTAAAAAATTGTTATCTAGCATTTCAATTTTTAACTACATGTTCAAACATTAAGCTATCATAAATTTTCCATCATTATAAAAAACGTGGAACAGAATTTATAAGACCTGAATGGCCCTTTTCGGTCATATTTTTAACCTTTGAGCTTTGATTTAAATTATGGTCAAAAATTTAAACCTGAAAACCCGTTTTAAACATTTATCCAACTATGAAGCAATGCTTCAATATATTTATTAGTAGCAATTTTGCAGAAGAAATCAAGTAAAATCAAAAAAAAGTAGTTTCGACCATATGTCCGACTATAAAGCTATGGTAAACTGTCAATCATAGCAGAGATTTTATGACTACAAAAAAAATGAGAGAAAATGTGGAGATGGAAGGTTTGCACAAAGTAATGTATGCTTGAGTAAGGGTAAAGTTAAATAAGGGTTTTGCATTCACTTAAGATTTCAAAATCATTGTAAAAAATGTAAAGGTGCATTTTTTAAATGCGACCATGGTAAATAAAATGGAAATTTTGAAAGAGACTTTTTAGCTTAATCAATATGGGGCGATATATTATTTTTCATTAAATAATATTATGCATTAAAGCTTGCGTTAGCACTATGATTTTTTTTTTGCAAGCATTTGTGGAGAACGAACTGATAAATGAACCAATCAAGTGGTAATTGTTAATTACCATCTGGATATCCACCAAAATTATCACAATATTTTACATTTATTTTTGATATTATAGTTAATGCACCAATTCTTTTAAATGTTAATGAAGTCATTTGTAGAAATAGAGACCCTAATGTATTTATAATTCCACGCTGTTTACTATCTAAAGGAGAATTAACTCATCTCATTATACCTGTAACTAAAACTAAACTAATAAAGCTGCTATTAAATGAGATCTTATATATACCATATCAATATATTAAATAAGCAGAGTTTTCATAGATGAAGAATTATCCACTGTTCGACCTAGAATATATATAAACTTATTCATTTTACCGTGAACATAATTCTTTGTAGCAGCAGCTCGATTACTATTTGATTCACTTACACTTGTTTTTTTATTACTTCCCATATTCTAAACCCCAATTATTGTGCTTCCAGATATATTTATAAAGTTTTGTTCTAAATATGTTAGTGACTCGCCACTTTCACATGAGTTTGTTGCAGATTTAGCACTATTGAATTTATCAACAGTTTTTTTTATTTATATAAAATAATAAACTGAAAAATTCTTCTCACCATGGCAAAATAGACAAAACTATAACTCGATTACAATCTACGAAATATCTAGAAAAAATCATCACTAACAACAAATCCTTTGAAAACTATGAAAATTGTTTACGTCTATTTAAAATTCAAATCCCGTTGGGTTTAAATAATTTATGTTAATTTTGTACTTTCAATTAATGAAAGTGAAGTAAAGTTCACTAATCATTTTTGATTCAACATACTAAACAAGCTAATAAGCCATTTAGTATATTCCATTATATTGAAAAGCAAATCTATTTACTTTGGCTTTACTATTTACTAGGGATGTTCAAAAAAAAAAAATTCGAAAACGAAAATGCACAACAAGCTAAAATCGGGGCAAATCTAAAAAAATACCATTAACAAAAAAAAAAAATCAAAAAAATTGAGATTTACCTTGTGCTCAAGCGTCAAAGCCCCCCTAAAAATGCCACAAATAGTACCCTCGTAGCAAGGCTTTGAGCACAAGGTAAATCTTAATATTTTTAATTTTTTTTTTTTAAATGTGCTCATAATAATCTATATCTTTTTTTAAATTGATGGGTATCCGTGATTTTTCTTAATAGGTCCTTAAATTTGAAACAATTTTATGCAAAAAAATATACGAAAATATGCGCATTTAACAATAAAGAATGCGCAAAAATTCTTACTTATTTTAATTGTTTATATTCACATTGTTTGGTTTTCATTTTATTTGTATTAAGCTTTTTAGAAAAGCGTTTTTTTAAAGGTTGATTGAATGATAGAAGCTTAAATTACGTGCAACTTGAATCTTTAAAAAATATTTTTTTGATATAGATACTAAAGTTCAAGCTATCTTCTGAACAATGGAGCGAAAGCTAAGTAATCCCTTTGCGATTCTTTTCTTGCTTATAACTTTGTTATTTTGTTTCTAGGTTAATAAAGATTCACTGCCTGATGCCTTAAAAATTGAGCGTACTTTGTCCACAGCAATAAGCCTATTTTGTTTTTTTTCCTCGTCTCTGAAGCGGTGAACAAATTGTTGCATCATTCTAAATGCCCTTTCAGCGTGGTCGTTTACTTAATCAATACTGTTTGCAAAATTCAAAAATAATTTATATGTTGATTGCGTGTACCAATACTGAGGTGGCAAGGTCTGCCAATCATCAGTTCGTTGATCTTTTATTCCGATCATATCAAACATTAACCAGGAGAACTCATCAACCAAAGAAGCTAAGCTAGGAATTTGATGATAAATGTTAAGTTCAATTTTCAACAATTTTTCTATATCTTTTTTTTGTGCTTATTTTCAGCTTTAACGTAACATGACTTAGGTTTTGGAAATGATAATATTGCAGCAGCAATTTTTTTTTTTTTCTTCGAGTGCAACACCATCATCCAGCAAGGCTAAAGGAATCAGAGTTGAGTCAAGATACCATGTATGTTTAAATAAAGAATTCAACACAGCATCAACAGCAAATGGTTCAGCACAAACTGCTCTACACTAATGCATATAATGAATAGCAGTTACATCCATAAAACAAACTTTGATTGCATCATTTGATTGCAGGTACCACTTTGCATAAAAACAAGCTATAAATTTAGTTATTACCTTAATATGTTCTCTATTTTTTTGAATACAATGAATTTGAGTTGAAAGAATTTGCATTTTTAAATAATATATAGATTTCCCAAGAAATCTTGCACCGCTCCAGCTTTTCGAATTTTAATGATAGAAGGAGAAAGATAGCTGACCACTAGCTCTGCAAGTTCTTTTCTATCTTCCCTTACAATATTATTTCTCAGTAAGTAAGATCTACAATACTCAAGAAATTCTGTAGCAGCTTTTTCAACAACGGTTCCTTTAATTTCTTCCCAACCAAATTTTACTAACATAGATGGGTTGTTCTCAAAATTAGGCTGCTCAAACAAGTTTTTGAAATGTTTAAACAAAGAGTTATCGGGGGCCGTAGTTTTTTCATTTGTTATAGCTTCACAAAAGTGTGTGATTCTCAACTCATAAACATGATGTCTGCAAGCTATAAGAATTAGATACTTATTTAACTCAGTAGATATTCTTATTAAAGATCTTTTATGTATTCCTGTATTGCTTGATGTGGTATCAAAACAAAGTAATCCAATCATTGATACGAGATTGTACTCTTTTAGGACTTTCATTAGTCTTTCTCAGCTTTTATAAGACTACTTGACTCTATAGAACGCCAATATCCTGGTTCAAAATCGGAATCAAAGGATGAATCTTCGCTGGTGACCGTGCCAAATTCTAACTCTGAACTTATTTCTACTGATTTAGCAGCATTTTTTATTTATGGATTTCTCTTTCTTGTATTCTCCGATATCTAAACAGCATACATTATAAAATAAAAATTAATGTACCCAAAATAAAAACCAATGAAAAATTAGAGAAGAGTGAGCAATGATAGGAGAGCTTTTAAATTCAGAAAAAAGGTTTATAATATGGATTTATATTATCACATATAATAGCTTCTCGCTATATTTTTTGTCTTCAGGCCCTAGAAATAACTTTCTGTTGTGTTCTTGATCGTATAAAAAATCTAGGTCCTCTTTCTTATCTAGGTCTGATCTATTCTTGTCCTTCTTTATCCAGTTTTGTGAGTCAGCTATTCCTGCCCAAAAGAATTTTCCCAGCTCCTCTCTAAAGTCTTGTTGCTTTTTTAATTCTAAAGGCGACCTCCTGTGCATGCTTTTTTTCAAATTCAAATATTTTTTGTTCACCTAATTCAGCTTTTGTATCAAGTTATTATCTGATTGAAGAGGGAATCCAGCTTTAAGCCAGGGACTCTTGATTTTGCTTAGAATACACCTACAATGCAGTTCAACACATCTCTCGTATTTTCAGTCTTTTTTACCGAGCATGCAATTATCATTGACTTTTTTGATGTTTTAGAAAGCGTCGACTTATTAAAAGCTATGTGTTGTAAAATATCTAATCCAGTTGGCAGTTGAATAACTAAAGTTAATAAGAAAAATATTCAGGTTGAGTTTGCTCTTGTACAACGTGAAATCTAATAGTCATAAGAATTCACATTATAAACTATAATCTAGTATCCTAAACTAGATATTTAAAATTAAAAAAACTCAAAACAAATTCGTTACATGGTATTGCTGGTTTCACTTTCTCAATAATAAAATGTTTGTTTTTTTTCAATTTTATATTTCGCTTTTCATCGTCACTTTTTAATAGTGTCTTACTTTTATTTGCACTTGAAACTTTCGTTTTTTGTGACTCTCCTGTGTTTTCTATTAAATTGTCCATTATAATTTTTAAAACAATTTTAAAAGAAATGACACTCACTAATTTCAAAATTTGAGATAAAACTAAAATGTTTTCTGCAGAATTTCGCAATAGACATTAATGTTAATTTACAATTGTCAGTTTTTTCTCTTTACAAGGCTTTTGTTCTCACTTAATAAAATTGTTTATTAAGTGAGAACCAAAGAAAAATGCAAACGAAGTACACAAATCAAATAACAAAATAACAAAAAAACATTGATAATTAAAAAACCAAACAATGTGAATATAAACAAATAAAATAAGTAAGAATTTTTGCGCATTTTTATTGTTAAATGCGCATATTTTCGCATATTGTTTTGCATAAAATCGTTTCAAATTTGAGGAACTATTAAGAAAAATCACGTGTACACATCAATTTCAAAAAAATAAAGATTATTATGAGCTCATTAAAAAAATAAAAAAAAATTAAAAATATTAAGATTTACCTTGGGCTCAAAGCCTTGCTGCGAGGGTACTATTTGGGGCATTTTTAGGGGGGGCTTTGACGCTTGAGCACAAGGAAATCTCAATATTTTTGATTTTTTTTTTGTTCATGTTATTTTTTTTTACATTTCCCAGAATTGTGTATTCGCGTTTTCGAGCTTGTTGTGTATTCGCGTTTTCGAAATTTTTTTTTTTTTTTGAACAACCTAAATAATTAGCCACAGCAACTTTTTTTTTATTAAAAATAGTTTTAGAAATCTATCACTTTTTAATGCCATTTGATATTAAAAGGCTGCATAAACATCTGTTTCTCAATCAATGTTTTCACATATGGCACATGAATCTAGAAGCTAAGTTAAACGTAAAAAACGTAACTCTAAAGTCTATCCTCCCAATGTTTTGTGCAACTATCTCAATGATGTGAAATTCAAGCAAAATTTCTCAACTCTTTATTTAGCGCTTTTCTATAAATACTCGAGAAACAACTACTTAACATCATCATAAGATGTTCCTCTCTCTTAAAAAGTATTCCATGGATCTTCTACAAGTTTTTAAGATTTAAACAAAAATAAAGTTAAATAAGAAAGTGAATAAAAGCTTAGCTGAGTCTAAGTTAACTTTTGTAATAATTCAAAACTGTTTCCCAATTATCCAGAGAGTTAAACTCCTGTGCTAAAATTAAAGAGCTGCCCATTCAAAGAATGATTAGGGTTAAAGCAGATTTTCCGATTTTTTTGAGAAAACAAAAAATTCAGTTAAACACTTAAGTTGTGCTTATTCATATATTTCTATTTAGATGCAAGTGGCCTACTGAAAACTCATTACCTAAACACTTACGGGACAATTAACCGACATGGACAGAGTGAAAGAAAAGATCTTGAACTTCTCTTTAGTAGCTTAAAGTTTGCTTCAGTAGAAAAAGCAGACATTAAGATTCCTAATGATGACTTTAATGAATGGGAGTACTTTTGTCGAAGTCAAAACAATTACAAAACATTGAAATATGAGGAGGTACTGGATAAAAACTCAGAGTTGATTATGATTTCAGGACCTAAAGGTGTTGGGAAAACAAACCTTCTGCAAAGTTTGCTTTTTTATTGGTCAAATGGACTACTTTGGCAAGATTTAAATTTTGTTTTTTATTTCGAGTTCAAGAAATTGAACGAGCATCTAAATGTTTCAAACATGAAACAACTGGTAAAGAAGTTTTACAAAAACATTCTAAAAGGATATGAAATTTCTTCGTTAAAAGCAATAATGTTTATTAATGATGGATTAGATGAGTTCATTAACTTTAAACATTTAATCAATCCCAAAGTTTCAAATACCACTCCTATAACAAAAACGCTCATAGATGTGTTTCGTTCCAAAACATGCAGGTGTGTTATTAGTGGGAATATTGCTACTGCATATAGATACTGGAGCGCAATCAAAGATTACAAAGATGCCGCAAGTATGCAACTTATGTGTCTTAACGTTAATGGAACAAAGAGTTTTTTAGAAGACCTACTACCGAGAAAAACTCTGATTACTGACCTGGAAAAGTTATGCAGCTTTTCTCCAAATAAGGCGGCTTTATTCTCTGTGTCACTTTATTTAAAAGCAGCTTGTTCAACGTTGCTTACTTTAAACATTGAGTCTGTTAAAACCATGACCGAACTGCAGATGCTGATTTTCCTACACATCGTGCAACAAGACTGCAAAAAAAATGCTCCAATATCGCATTTTATACAAACAAATCAGCAACATATTTTAAATGTCTGCAAAGTGGCCTTCACGCTTCTAAATACAGGAAAAGTGAATCTTTCGCATAGTGAGCTTGGCCTTATTTTAGATGAGAACGGCTTTGAACCACTTGGTCTTGTAAAAAAATCGGTTGTAAGTCATCAATATCATTTTGTACATTTCTTTTTAATGAGGTTTTGCGCCTCAATCCATCTTTTGTTCAACGCTTCTATTTCTGATATTATTAATAACGAAAGATTGCACTGCTGCTTACCTTTTATTAGCGGTTTTGTACACCGTAACGAGGGAAGCTTTTTGAGTTTAATTTGCAAACTAAAGGAACCGTCACACCAACATGCTTTTTGGCTCAGAGACATCTGCGGTAAGACATATTCTTACTTTCTTGGGCAAATATATTTTTGACATTGGAGCATTTGTTTATGTAAATTTTGTCAGTTGATCTAAAATAAAACATTAACGACGGTAGTCATCTTTATAAGTAACTTTGTGTGGGACTGTCTTAAAGTTTTGTCAAGGAATGATTACGATGATTAGAATATTAGGTTATCTCTATTTAAAAAGATTGCTTAACAGTTCGTTTTACATTACCTCTTGGATAAATAAGTTGGTTTTGTTTTTTATTTTAAATGGTTGGATAGTTGAAATAGGGAAGGAACTTAAAAATAAGTAAAAATTTTAGATTACTATTTGGTTTTTGTTCATTCAATTCCATATTAAATTAGTTAGGTTTCAAAAATCAGGATAGATAGAAGGATTTTTTTAAAGGCAATATATTCAAATATGATAACAAAGTATCTTGGTTTTTGCAGATTTTTCATTTTCAGAAATATTTTTCCTTACTTTGACTTTAAAGATGCTTTCGCAATGTTAATGTCAAAATCTTATTCTATATTAGTATTGAAAGATACTATCTTACAATTATTTTTATAAATTAAGAAAGGTATTAACTGGTTTTAATCGGTAATAAATATATTTTTGAAAGTTAATCAATTTTCGACCAAAGTAAAAATATATATATATATTCCGTTTTCAACAGGATACAATGATCGCGAGCTCTTCATAGAATGCTTCATTGAAGCACAGGTTTCAATCAACGAGGATTTGAAAAAAGCAATAAATAAACAAATAGGATGGTTCAAGGAGGCAGAAGATGAAAGTATGGCTGCTCATAATTCAAAGCATAAATACATTACAGAAAAAAAATTTGAGGCAGGAATTCATTTAAATCGCATAGAAAACCACAAAGATCTTTCATCAAAAAAAAAAAAGTTCCAATCAGATTCCCAGGGATTAATAGTATCATACGAAGATAGAGAGAAAACTTATATAATTACTATAACTCTCAAGAACGCGAAAAAAGAGTATTCTAAATCACAATTCTATAAGGCAGAAAAACTGTTTCGAGATGCAGAAAATATTCAAAAAGAGACTTTAGGAGAAAAACATCGACACACAGTAACTACTACAAACTGGATTGCTAAATGCTTATATAATAAAAAGCAATATGATACGGCCGAAGAGCTATTTAGAAATGTAGAAATTATGCGAAAAGAAGTTTTGGGAGAAAATCATGCAGATACAATAACTGTTAAAGGATGGGTTGCTAAGTGCTTATATGAAAAACAGCAATATGATAATGCTGAAAAGCTATTTAGAGATGCTGAAGTTATGCGAAAAGAAGTTTTAGGGAAAAAACATGCATATACAATAAATGCTAAATACTGGATTGCAATTTGCTTATATCAAAAACGGCAATATGATAATGCTGAAACGCTATTTAGAGATGTAGAAATTATGCGAAAAGATGTTTTAGGAGAAAAACATGTAGATACAATAAATGCTAAAGATTGGATTGCAAGTTGCTTATATCAAAAACGGCAATATGATAATGCTGAAACGCTATTTAGAGATGTAGAAATTATGCGAAAAGATGTTTTAGGAGAAAAACATGTAGATACAATAAATGCTAAAGATTGGATTGCAAGTTGCTTATATCAAAAACGGCAATATGATAATGCTGAAACGCTATTTAGAGATGTAGAAATTATGCGAAAAGATGTTTTAGGAGAAAAACATGCAGATACAATTACTGCTAAAAGCTGGATTGCTAGGTGCTTATATCAAAAACGGCAATATGATAATGCTGAAACGCTATTTAGAGATGTAGAAATTATGCGAAAAGATGTTTTAGGAGAAATACATGCAGATACAATAACTGCTAAAGACTGGATTGCAAGTTGCTTATATCAAAAACGGCAATATGATAATGCTGAAACGCTATTTAGAGATGTAGAAATTATGCGAAAAGATGTTTTAGGAGAAAAACATGCAGATACAATTACTGCTAAAAGCTGGATTGCTAGATGCTTATATCAAAAACGGCAATATGATAATGCTGAAACGCTATTTAGAGATGTAGAAATTATGCGAAAAGTCGTTTTAGGAGAAAAACATGCAGATACAATAACTGTTAAAGACTGGATTGCAAGTTGTTTAAATAAAAAACAACAAATCCTCAATGCTAGGAAATTCTAACTGATGTAGATTATATGCAATATTTAGATTGTGGAAATAAATACTTTTGTGCTTTTCTAAGATTAAACACTTAGAACCTGCCTTTTTGAATGTTTTGGTTAGAGTTTTAGTCAGACACTATATTCTAAAAGCTGGATTGCTAATTATTAGTTTGCAAAAGAATTATATGAAAGTCATGATAGGGTGTGTTTAATGTAGAATGGATTTGTAAAGAAGTTATTGGAGGGAGACTTGTCGTGCATAAATTGTTAAAAGTTGGAGTTCAAGGTGCTTTTATATATAACAGTGTGTTGATTACGCTTGAAAATTATTTTGGTTTAGAAAAAATCCAATAGATAATGTTAACAGGAGACTATGTAGTGTTCGACTCTGCGTCGCAGAAATAAACCATATGTTCCAGAATGAGTTCGCTTATTAATTAAGATCATAAGTGCTTAAAGCAACTGAACTATAGCTTGCATGAGGCTTTCTAGTTTATATTGCTTAAATATGACATTTTCATTTTTGAAATTTGTATTTTAAGAAGCAGGTTGAAAATGGGATGGGATATTTATTTAAAAAAGTTTTTCGGTTTTCTTTGAATAGAGGATTTAAAGTGAGCGGTGATGAATTTTATGCTTATACTTTACTGAACTTTTATGAACAATTAGTATTCCTATGCCCACTCTTTTTATTAAGTAGAAACTAATTTTATTAGATCTATTTATCTTAATATTCATACAATATCGTTAAGCATATTGAGAGAAACTTTATTGACATTATCGATCTTATAGACTACCATTTAGCAATGGTTAAAGTTTACGGTGAAAAAATATAGAAAATTCATTAAAAGAGTCATTTTTAAACAAATGCCAGGCTAGTAACACATGATTATTTTTAACCATTTGAAAGAAGTGTGCCAGAAACTCATTCATAAGTCTTCTTCAAACCAAATTGAAATATTTAATAAATGATACAAATTCAACTATTTTTAAAACTAAAATACCTATAAAAATTGAAAAAATCATAAAAAAATTTGCAATCAACAATTTGTAAAAATTGAAAAAAAATAATTTTTTTGTCAAAATCAAAACTGAACAACTGATAACAATTTTTGAAAACTAATAGCTTTAACAAATTAGATTAGGGTGGAGTGTAAAATTAATCTTAACTACTTTTCTATGAGCTGAATGAATCTGGGTTGCAAATCCATTTTACTGAAGACTATGTTTAACTTTCTTTCAGATCTTTTATATTCTATAAATATCTTGTTCTGTTTATAAGTAATTCATTTTTTTTAAAATGCTCCAATTATTTCTTCTTCATTGTAACTTTCAATCTTATATGTGACTGGTATTGTATTATTGGCTTGCATGAGGCTTTCTAATTTATATTGCTGAAAGATGACTTTTTCTCTTTTGAAATTTATTTTTTAACAAGCAGGTCAATAATGAGATTTGATATTCATTTAAAAAAATATTCGGTTTTATTTGGAAAGGGGGTTTAAAGTAAGCGGTGATCAAATTTATGTTTATTCTTTACTGAACTTTTATGAACAATTAGTATTCCTTTGCCCACTCTTTTTATTAAGTAGCAACTAATTTTATTAGATCTATTGACCTCAACATTCATACCATATCGTTAAGCATATTGAAAAAAAACTTTATTGACTTTATCGATCTTATAGACTACCATTTAGCTGTGGTTAAAGATTGCGGTGAAAAAATATAGAAAATTCGTTAAGAAAGTCATTTTGAAACAAATGCCAGGCTAGGAAAATATGGTTATTTTTAAACATTTGAATGAAGTGTGCCAGAAACTCATTTATAAGTTTTCTTCAAACCAAATAGAAATCATTCACAAATGATAAAAAATCAAATATTTTAAAAACTAGAATAACTAAAAAACGATATAATCATAAAAAAAATTTGCAATCAACAATTTGTAAAAATTGAAAAAAAATATAATTTTTTGTCAAAATGAAAACAGAACAACTGATAACATTTTTTAAAAACTAATAACTTTAACAAATTAGATTAGCGTATAATGTCAAATAAATCTTTATAACTTATCCTTGAGCTGAATGAATCTGAGTAGCAAATCCATTTCACTGAAGACAATGTTTAACTCTCTTTCAGATCTTTTTGTTCTTTTTTTTAGTAACTGATTTTCATAAAATGCTTCAGTTATTTCTTTTCATTTGTAATTTTCAATCTTATATGTGACATGAGTTGTATTGCCTGCAGAAAATGAGAATACTTTTTCTGTTCATCTGGGAGCGCAGCTGTTTTCGAAAATGGACTTTTTTCCTTGCTTATTTTAACTTTGTCACCAAGAGAGACTTTTGGTTTTGGTTTTCGTTCTGATATTTCAAATTTTTCTGCGAATCAACTTTTCCACACTACATTTTCATTTTTCATAATGCCAGTTTAAACAGTTGTCATCTTTATCAAAGAAGAAATAACACTTTAGGGGTATTCCCTGAGAAAGTGGGACAGGGATGTAACCCACCATCTCCGATTTTCTTCATACTTTGTGAAAATGATCACCAACATCACATAGATTACCTTGTAAAATTTCAGCACTGTAATCAAAATGGTTTTTGAGATATCGTTATTTCAAAATCACCTATTTTGGAGGATTTTTTTCATTTGGCGGCCATCTTGATTTTTGTGTTATTTTTGTTTTGCATGTTATTGTAAAACTATAGGTGTGATCAAACTGAAATTTTGCACCTTAATAGTTTTGATGATGATTAATCCGAATATAATGTTTATTTTATATAAAAGATATGGGAACAAAGTAAAAATAAGAATTGTATTTCACCTATAGTCTATCTGGGAAAATTTAATTGACAAAGAAAAGAGGTTTATTAACCAATGTAGCCCATTTTCTTTGTCATATTTTTTTTGCTGTTATCAAAATACATGTTTTAAAGAATGCTTTTGTAAAAAATTGAGATTTGGGTTTTTTGTGGATTTGTTATAAAAATATAGGAAAATTATGTGAAAAAATGATTGAAAGTATTGTGGGTATGTGTTGGTTACTCCTTTTTATTAATCAAAGCAGAAAACTTATACAAAAGAAAAGTTGGTAAAATTTATTTCACTTATTTCTATTAAAACTATATTCACCTATTTTTATTCAAATCATCAAATTTTTGCTTCCTTTTAGATACTACTGACATACTTAGTCAGTTAGCTTTTTACTAAATCAAATAAAATAATGAACATTTAAACTGAAAGACTTAGGATTAGTCAGATCATTAGTCATCAGAGTAGATATTGTTTTTTTCCCCTTGTTAATTATTAAATTACAAATAAGCCTTTCAATAAAAATTACAAAAGATATTCAATATATAAAAATGTTAATGATAATGAGACTGTGTATCAGTCAGTGTTATTTTGTGTTTACTTCTACTTTACTAATAAAAAGTAGTATTTAAAATGAGCAAGGACTTTTGTACAGTTTGTATTTTATCAATTGACCAATGCCTTAAAATGGTGTACACTAAATCAACTGGATTGACAGATATTTCAAGTTATTCAGAGAGAGAGAGAAATATATTATTATGGCGATCTGGGTTATCAATATTGAATGGTAATGTTAAAATCTGTTTTCATCATGAACAACTTTTACTTAACAGATTTGCTAATTCTCAAAAGAATTGCTTTGACCTATTTAAGAGGCATAAAACCAATATAAAAGGTAAAATCATTTGTTTTTATATAATTATGCAACTACTTTTTACAAAGAGTAGATAAACTATGCTTTTAAACAGTTTAACAATTTTTCAGTTTCTTTTTCTCAGCTCATAAATCATACTTCTTACTTTTGTAGACCATTTTTACTCTTCTTAATATAATTAGTACAGAAACGTTTAACGTTTAACGTTTAATGTTTAACGTCGTTTCGTCATTAGTTAATAGGCTTTGAAAAAGCGCGTTCTCTAAATGCACGCGGCCATTGAAGAAAAATCTCTTAAGCGAGTTAAAACTTTTTTCCTTTTGAAATTTATTTATTAGTTTAGATATATTACATAAAGAATCATATTAAGAAAAATGATAATCATTAAGACCATATTATAATTGAGGTAAGTATACAGGGGCGGATCCAAAAGGGTTCAAAGGGTGCTCCAGCACCCGTCAACTTTCAGCAAGCAAAGTTTACTATTTTGTTGAATTTTTTTATATATAAAAAATAAATTGTTAAAATATTTTATTCAACTCAAAATTAATCATTTAATTTTTTTTGAAGGATGTCGAAAATAATTATCTTTATTGTTGTATTAGCGCTAGCGTATTTTATATTTTATTTATGTTTCGACTAGGAAACTCCAGTATAGTCGCTTTCTGATTGGCCTGCACCCCTCAGAAGCTATTTTTGATTGGCTTGGTTTCTTAAGCAAAGCAAAACTGGTTCTGAGGGGTGCTGACCCAATCAGAAAGATCTCTGAAGGGTGCAAGCCAATCACGCATAAATCAGAAAAAAGGATTTTTTACTAAGCTTTTTGGTTAACTCCTTGGTGAAGTGTTCGAAACATGGCGGATTCAATGCTTCAAATCAATTTAAAATGTATTTTAGATGAAAATAAGGTTCAATCAGAAAAGATATCGTTTTTATCTAATGTTATTGTCGAAGCTCATAATACTATTAGAGAAAAATTTTTGTTTAATGAAAATTCTAAACTAAGTGTATTGCATAAAATATGCAAAGTTTCAAATATACAGTTTCCCTTATCTCAATCATTTCGAGCAGAAAGCGATTTTCAACCAGTGAGGTAATAATTTGTTTCTTAAATAATTATATTAATTTAAAAATAAAAAAACAAACGAAATATTTATATGTGTGTGTGTGTGTGTTGATTAAAGGTTAAAATAACAGCAAATAAAGAAATCATATATAACTTTTTTTGCTTCAACATTTTACTACAAACTTATTTTTATTTTAAGCTGAAAGATGTGTAAAATTTTGTCCTAGGTGCTTAAAATTTAAAAACATATTTTTCTAGTAAAATTTTGTTCATGCTTAAGTATAATATATTTATATCATATTTCAAGGAGAAAATAATCAATTATGTTATAACTTATTTTATGTTTGAATAATACCAAAATTACATTTAGTAAATGATTTACCAGTAAGTTATTTTATGACTTAAAATTGTGTAATAATTATTTTGTGGCATAACATTATTCAATTATGTTACCTCGCTCATGTTAATTTTTTGTTTTTTTATTAGAACTTCTCCAAATGGAAACTGTTTATTTAATGCTTGTTCTATATCATTAATTGGAAACGAATCTTTGTCAGAATACTTTAGATGTTTGACCAGTATCGAATTATATACAAATGCAGATTTTTATTCAAACCATCCAATTATTTTTTCTCAAACTGATGTTACCAAATCTCGAAGAATTGATGAAAACACAGCTTTTTCTATTATTATTTCCCAAAAAGCATATAATTCTTTTTGTAAAAATAATAGAATACTAAGTGTCATATCAGAGTCTATCAATGTTGCAACAAATTATTCTTATTCCTCGTTTCTTACTTTGTGTGCTCTCTCAAGTGTTGTTGGAATACCAATCGAATCATATTATCCTATAGAAAAGGATAGAAAAGAAATAGAAAAAACTGTTTATGAAATATTTTTCAATTCCATTGTTAGACCACGTGTTGAACATTCTTTAAGCACATCCGTAAAAAAAATACACATACTTCGTTGCTCTTCAGTAATTGCAGGTTTTAAACAGATCTCTAATATATTTGTAAACAAAGATCACTTTGTTCCTTTAATATCTTTAAAATGTATTCCTAAAAAATACCAAGTTTCTAATATTTTTGCACCTAAAGTAGTAAAATTACCTGAAATTAATCAACTTACTTCTTCAAAATCTAATATCCTGTTTCCTGATTCTACTCAGGAAACAGATATTCTAGATTCAGTTAAAATCCTTTCCACTTTAAAAAAAAGAAAACAACTCACAATTGATTAATTTACTATTAAGTCACCTTTTCCTACAGACAAAAAAATTTGTGTTGTATCTTCGCCAATCAAATTAAAAAGTTCTTCCACACTATCGATTGCAGAATGTTCTTCAAACTTTATCCATTCACAGAGTAAGGCAAATTTAAACTCTAAAAGTAGTTCTTCTGCTTTTGGAAATAAATGTGAACTATCCTTTATAAACAAATACGATATCGGGCTCTATAAATCTTATGGAATTAATAAACTAGGCAATGAAGATAAGTATGATTTATTAAAAAATGTTTATAAACCAAGCTCTAGTTTTCATTTTGAATCCAATAAATCAGGTCGTTCCTTTCAATTCTCTTGCCTATCGTTATACTCTTGGCTTGCATATTCAGAAATTAAAAAAGGTGCTTATTGTGTTAATTGTGTTATTTTTGGATCTGAAGAATCAAGTCATAATGCAAGTAAACTTGTTCAGCTTTATAAATCTCCATTTGTGGCATATTCAAAGGCCATTAATAAGTTTAATAAACATGCTAAAAGTTCACCAATTCACCAAACTGCAACTCTAAAGGCAACTCATTTTCGCCAATGTATGGAGCAAAAGATAGATTTTATTGACTAAAATCTCAACAAAGTAGTTGATGAACAAGTCAAGAAAAATAGAGAAATATTAAAACCAATAGTTCTGGCAATTATTATGTGTGGAAAACAAAACATAACTCTCCGAGGTCAGAGAGATGATTCATTTTACTATGAGAATGAAAATAGTAACTCTGGCAATCTTCAATCAATTTTGAAATTAATATCTGATTGTGCAGAAAACAATTTGGTGAATGGGCGAATTGCTACTCCAAAAAATGCAACATATCGCTCTAAAACTACTCAAAATGAGTTGATTAATATTTGTAATGACATTATAATTTCTAAATTGAGATGTGAAGTTAAAAAAGCTAAAATTTTTTCAATATTAGCAGATGAAGCATCTGATGTTAGCAATATGGAGCAAATGCCACTTGTATTACGCTTTGTAAATGATAATTGTGAAATTTGTGAACTATTTTTTGGCTTTATTCCTTGCGACTCAGGCTTGTCTGGAGAAGCTATAGCCAGCCAAATTTTGAATAGTATTAAAGATATGGGATTAGAAATGAAATTTTGTGTTAGTCAAGGTTATGACGGTGCTGGAAACATGGCTGGGATCTGTTCTAACTATTTAATCAAATACGGGCAGTTTAAAGGGTATAAAAAGATGGGCAGACAGGTAAAAGACCCAGAGGGATATAGCCTTTCTTTTATTAAAAAAGAGGTTGAAAATTTAAAAAGTTGATGAAAAATATAGTTAAACTACGTACGTACTCGTTGCCTTGAACACCTCTTAAACCAACTTGTACGCTTTTGGGTGACTCTCTCCCCCGTACTTTATAAAAACCTTTTTTTATGACCCCCCTTCCTTTTGCAAAGCCCGCGCGGGGGGGGTGGGGGATAATGAACATATCTTCGCAGTACATATTTGCTCAGCACCCCTCAAAAAAAAAGCTAGATCCGCCCCTGGTATATAAAATAGTTAAATATACATTTTTATTAGATAAAGTAGAAAGGATTTAAATTTTTATTATAAAAAGTAGAAAGGATTTTAATTTTTTAAATCGTTTGTATTTTGTTTGTTTTAGCTTTTCTTTTAGCAGTTTTATTTTTGTTATTTTATTTTTTAGAAGAAAAATAAGGGTATGGATGTTGTTTAAAGTTACACTATTGCTATTTCCATAAAATGGTTATTACTACTTTGAAATTATTACTACTTTGAAATTACTGTGATGCTATTAACTATTATTGTTCTTTTTTAGAAAATTTAGAAAATAAATTAAAATTTTGTGCCAACACTGACATGGCATGTCAAATGTTATAGTATGTAAAGGTTAAATTTTGTTATGAGGATAACAGTTCTTATGAAAAAAAAAAAGAAGGTAAAGAGTATTGTTTGTAAATATATATTTTGTATCTTTTAAAATTTTCTGGCATCATTTTTAAAATTTTTATTGGCACACTTACAGCTCTTTAATCAATGTGTTTTTATAATAATGTAACGCGTTTTTTTATTGTTTGTGTATGTGCTGATATGTGTTATAACAGTTTTAAAAATGTGTTTAAATATGTATATGAGGTATATATATTTTATCTACACATTTAAACACATTTATTGTGTTTATAGTTGGTACATGTTTATATTATGTTGTGTTTATAGTTGGTACATGTTTATATTATGTTGTTTCCGTGTTTTCAAAGTGCTGTGACTTGGTCAACGTGTAGAGCAAGATTTGTCAACTTTGCCAGCCAAGTGATGTACTTTTAACAGAGGGTTACACGATGGTGTTTAGTGTCAAACTGTCACTGCTTTAGGTCTAGCTGTTATCAAGCTTTTATTATTAAAGATTATTCTAAAAATACATAATAATGTATTTTAATAACATTTTGCATAATGTTGTTACTTATGTTTTGTTTTATATGATTGTTAGTAGATGTAAAATGCGGGTTCTGGCTCATTGATATCCTTCCCATACTTAAGGATTTCAAGATGGCGTCGTGTTTTAATGGAGAGATGGCGCCTAGAATATTCTTGCGAGATTCTTTGTTACCTTTCTTTCCGTTATAAAATTATTTCCGCAATGTTCAGGAAGGGATCTGGTTTTATAATGCCCAAGAGCCAATGTTCTGTGAGTGTCATCATTCAATAGGAATCTTTTGTCGTCGTTAGCGCTGAGTGCTACTTTGTTAATTTTTTCGGTGTAAACATCGTGAAGATGGGATCGAAGACGTTCATGGTTGCGAGTTTTTCTTCTTTCTTCATTAAGCAGTCTTTATAATCTTGATGAGTGATGTGTTTTTTAACCACGCAATTTTTAACACCTTTGCATTTTTTGTGTTCTTCTTCAAGGATCTTGTAAGAGTAGAGTTTTGGTCTCAGACCAACAAACTCAATGATTTGTTTATCTCCAGCCTCGTCTTTAAACATTCCGATAATCTTTTTATTCTCGCCAACTTTAAACCCAAATTTTCCAATGGCGGGATGGTCTTTAGGAAAGTCGCTTGTGTCAAATTTGGTCTTTACGTCTGCGGCAATGTCTTGATAAAAATCTTCAGTTTCAATTTCGTAAAAGAGCGAGTCAGTGTCAGTCATGAGTAATTTCGCGCGATCGCCGTATTTTGGTTTGATGTAGTCGTAATGGAAATCATGCATCAAAATCTTGCTGATATCGAGGATGCACATTTCTAAGAAAATAGGTTTGTTGTAAACCAACTTTTTTCTCTTCATATGAACTGCAATTAGGTTTTCATCAAAAATGGTAAAGCTTTCGAATTGAGGTTTTTTGGATAATTTTAAGGCTTCCTTTCTTGTGGTGATAAGTTTGATATCTAAATGATTTTCGATGTTTTTCATGGACGGAGTTGTTCATGAGTTTGAAAAATTCCTTATCAGATTCATTTTTAGCCTTTGCTCTTTTTTTGGTGTTGAAGTCGATGTAGTCTTTCATCCAAGGTTCTTCTCTAAAGGTGAAACCTCGATGAATTTTGGTGATGACTAGACCTAGTCGTTCATAGCGTTTTAAGTTTTCATGATAGATGACGTATTCTTTTTTAGGGTTTAAATTGGGGACCAGCTTTTCTACTTTTCCAATGAGCATTCTTTCAGGAGCTAAAGGATAGTCGTTATGAGCATCGTGAAGGTGGTCAGGGTAATCTAAATCGACTTCGAGAATGCATGGCATGGATTTCCAATTTAAAAGTTCATCATCAGTCATCCATTTGAATCCTCCAACGGGAAGAGGTTTGCTCATAGCCCACCCATAAAGATTATTGGCGTCTGAATACTGAAGGAATTTTGAAGGTTCTGAAGGTTTATAATCTTTACCCATGTATGTGTTGTTAGCAGTTCCATATCGATTAGGGATCATCCTGATTCCACCTCGTATTCCTTTTTGAACCATGCGAAGCATATCGGGATTGCTTAGAAGTTCTATTTTAGCTTTAGTTTTTTTATAGCAAGCATCCATACCGAGTCCAGGGCAGGACTAATACCAAGCAGGATCAAGGCTGTAATGGCTGAGACATGTGTTTCTAAAATCTTCAATAACATCGGCAAGTATCAACACGTCGGAAATGTTGTATAGCTCGTGATAATCTTTAAACGTGATGCATTTAAATTCGTTCCAAACGTTCTGCGCATACTTATAGTTTTCTTCTTTTGCTAGCTCATCATTTAGCTTGGAATAAAAGGCTTCAATAGGTGGCAATTGCGTTTCGGAAAACTTTTTAATGGAGTCCACCCAGTCATAAGGATAAATACCTTTTTTTCTTACTAAGTTGAATTGGTTATCTTTAGAAAAATATTTTCTAACGTTTTTGCATTGTTCATCGGTTAGATTTTTAGCTAGTTTTTCTAAACGGAAGGGTAAGAATTTGTAGCTGTCAATGAACCTAATTTCTTTCCACACTTGTCGAGGTTTACCTTTATCGATAAAGTCTCTTACTTTGATTTTTTTCGAGAAGCTGATGTAATTTTCTTCATTGTTGGGTATGCAATTGAGCTTTTCACTTTTTCTAGCTAATTTCTTGATGAACAAATGACTGTCGTAACCGGATAAACAGTGTAAAAAAATGGGTTTGAAATTTGGAATTTGGTAATCTAAGTTGCATTGGTTATGAGCAGCTCCACGGTACTTTCCAGTCAAATGGCAGTGATCCCATATTTTATCGCCGTCAAGATCATTTTTGCAAATGTGACATTCGGTTGCATCTTTAAAATTTTTTTCATCTTCATCAGTTATTATTTTATTTTTCTCCCAGTGTTGTTGTCGTAAATCGCTGTCGTTCCAAATTTTTGTAAGGTCTGCTTCAAGCATGGTGACAAATTTTTGAGCCACATCGTTATCATCTCTTTCTGCTGTGTATTCATTTATTAAAGGTTTAAAACCTTCTGGTCCAATGATGTAATAGCAGAAGGAGCTTGGAACATGTTTTTGATATTTTTTGGTGTACGACTCTATTATAATATTCAGTGTTGTCATCGATGGGTTTGACGAAACTTTCAAAGTCAGCATTGACCGTAAAGGGGACTCTCATGGACATGTTGTAGTTTTTAAACTGAACGGTTGTCCCTTCGGAAGTTCAATTCGAACCGAGATGTGCTTATAACAGTCTTCTTGATGTTTTTGAAGCTTTCCTTCTTGGCCATAAGCTTGCATACAATTTCTGCAAATATGTTGTTTTCTTTTTCCTTTTGTTACTGAATAACCAACCAATCGACTCAAGCTTTCAATGAGACAGTAATGGTTAGTGTCTTTGTTAGATATGAGCAGCAAATCAACATTATGCTTTCGATCTAAAATTTTGGATATTCGTAAAGGATGAATTATTTTTTCTTCGTGCCCAAAGACGTTGATGCTAATATCTGGATTATTCGCTTCAAACTTGTTGATACCTTGAGTAAGAGAAACAGGAAATTCAATTCCATTCCAATTGAGCCCTTCTGATTTTAGAATCAAGTCTTCATCAATTCTCTCACCGTTTTTTTCTTTCATGTTAAGCGCCCTGGTGACACTCCACATAAAGCATTTATTATCATCGTTTTTCATGTTGACGATAGCCTTTTTACTTTTTAAGCTGGGAGATAGCTCCATATAGGAAGAACCGCTAAAAGGGATCCAATCGATCATGTTAACTTCTACTTTTAAAATTTTGTTAACTCTCCAATTGGATCCTTTCTTGTTGTAATTGGACATGTTTTCAAGAATTCTTTCTTTCCATGTTTCAAAGCTTTCTCTTTTGTCTGTTGATTCGAGAACAATTTCATATATAGACGGGAAGACCACAGTGCGAAGATTTTCTTCTCCAGTAGCAATATTTACGCGAATCATTTCAAAGATTAAAACAAGGTTCGTTTTTGTGTTTTTTTTAATGACTTTGATTGCAGCCTCTCTGACCATGTTTAAAAAGGCATCAGGGTCTTCATATCGAACAGAGGGGGTGTAAGAAAACTGCTCAGTGACGTGATGTACCGCATGATTAGTTAATACAAACTTAACAGGATCGCCAAATACAAGACCTTTGAGAGAATTGATTGTTTCTTCCACTCCATTTCTCACGCTGTTCACTGCATTCTTCACTGTAGTTGGAACGTAGGGATCAACGAGAGCATTTATTTTGTTGAAACCGTTGTAGACAGTCGTTGCAATTCTTGAGAGCACTCCAGGTCTAGGAGCAGGTTTCAGTTTAGGTGCAATGACGTTTGTTGAATCAATAACTGGTGTGTTAAGAATAGAGGGCTCATCTCTTGTCGCTCGATTTTGCAAGAGAGCAGAAGGTCCGAATGAAATCAAGTCGTCAGATCTTAACCTTGGCGCAGGAACGGGTCGTCACAACAACGGGACGAGGAGCAGGCACAGGTCTTGAAACAACAGGTCTCGCCTCACTCGTTCGTCTACGAGGACCATACCCAATGACGGGTTTTGTATTTTTTATAGCTTCAATAAGCTCGGCTTTTCTCATTTTTGAGATGCCTTTGATGGCGCGGTCTTTAGCCATTATTTTTAATTCGTTCACATTCATTCTATCCATTTTATATAGAGAAAAAAAATTTCTTTAAGCCAATTCAAAAAAATTCAGCTAATACAAAATTTAAATTTTCATCAAATTTAAACTTCGGGAATCATTACTTCTATGTTATATCCGTGTTTGCCGTCAAAATACTTCCAATAGTGTCCAGTCTCTTTTCTAAATTTGTAATGAGACTCATATTCAGTTACTTTACCCGTTTCAACATGGGTTATTTTATAAGTGAAAGGGCGATTTCTAATGTATCCAAATCTTTCCCATTTAGGATCGATGGGTTTTTTTTCTTTTGGTTCACGTATTTTTGGTCTTCCCACAGACCTTATTTCTTTCACCTTTCCCATTAATTCGTCTTTATCAATCAAATTGTTTTCAATCGCAATCAGTGACAAAGCCATCAAATTGTTTGCTGTTTTATTAACACCGTTTTCAATAAGTAATTTTTTCAAAAACTTTTTTGTGTAATACATCTTTTTTATTAGAGCTGGAATTTATTTAACACGAATTCAATTTTTTTCGAAGCCTTTCATTTTTCCAGTAAAGGCAAATTGACATAGATCTGAATGAATAGCATTAAATGTTTTTAAAACATAAGACCAATTACGATATTGTTCAAGTCCTTTAGAGTTTAATTTTCCCAATTCATGAAAACAATGTAAATTAGTCACTATTTCTAACATTGGCATCACCTTTGCAAACGGTATTCCTTTAAACATTTCTTTAAAAGCAGCTTTTAGTTCCTTTGGCAGTTTTTCAACTTTGCTAAAGAATTCAAGATAAATTGTTGATTTAGTTTTATAAGAAGTTGGATTAGGGTTATCGTCAAGAGCATTCAAAAGATCGCTACCTTTAAACAAGTAGTAAAGTTGTTCCTCTTCTTGTTCTTTAGTATTTGAATCGTTCTCCATCTTTTTTATTAGAGTTGGAATTTATTTATCTCGAATTCAATTTTTTCAATTCTTCGGAAAGAATTAAAAAATTCTCTGAATTTTCCACGGATCAAAAGGATCTTAAAAAATCACAAGTGATTTAAGCAGCAGAAGCGCACACTCTATCGCTTTCGTCATCGTCACTTTTGTCATCGCTGTCAAAGTCGCTGTCCTGATAAGCCCATCTATACATTTCATTCAATCTAGCACGGAATTCATCAAGGGATTCATTTTCATTTCTAAAACTCCCATACATTTCCTCCATACTACCAAATAATTCCGCGAAAGTTTCATTTCCAGCGAATTCATTTTCTTCTCGAAACTTTTGCATGTCATTGTCAATCTCCATCAGACCTTCCAACGTTAGGTTTTCTCTTATTGCAATCATTCGTTCTCTGAATTCCCTCTGTCTTTCTTGTAATCTTAGTCGCTCCTCATCACTGATTTCTTCCTCAGCGCTTTCGTCGTTTTCAGCTGGATAGATTATTCTATACATTTCATTCATTCTATCATAAAAATCAACAAAGGATTCATTTTCATTTCTAAACCTTTCACGCATTTCAGTGATACTATCAATTAATTCAACCATTATTTCGTTTCCAGCTACTTCATTTTCTCTTTCCAACTCTGTCATGTCTCTTTCAATCTCAAACAGGTTTTCCAACGTTGGGTTTTCTCTCACTGCAATCATTCTTTCTTTGATTTCCCTCTGTCTTTCTTGTAATCTTAGTCGCTCCTCATCATTGCTAATAGAATAGTAGACAGCGACTCTTCTCAAATACAGCACGTCTTGTTCCAAAAACGCTTTGTCGGTTTCCAACTCTGCCATCTCTCTTTTAATCTTTTTCAGCTCTCTTTTAATCTTTCGCAAGTCTTCCAACGAAGCGTTTTCTCTCATTGTATTCATTCGTTCTACTATCACCCTTTGTCTTTCTTGTAAAGGTATCATTCTTTCTGATAACACCCTTTGTCTTTCTTGTAAAGACATCATTCGTTCACTTATATTTTCCATTTTTATTTTCGTCATAATTTTTTCAACTCGAATTCAATTTTTTTTATTTTCAGCGAGCAGCAAATCCATTTTCATTCTTCCACATATTTTTTTCTTCTCTTTCAAATCGCAGTCAAAGTCAAACACGCGTCTGTCAATCGCTCTCATCCTTTCTCGCCTTTTCAAATGGCTCCACTCTTTGTTGTGCTCTTTGATTTCTTTCTCCATTTGCGAAAAGTCATCCTCTTCTACTCTACACAAAATCGCGTAAAGCATCCATAAACGCAAGAGCCTCGAGCTGTCTTTTTTTAACCTCATTAGGCTGTCTTTTGCTACACTCCAGAAAAAATGGGTAAAACGACATTTTTATTTAAGAATCTCTATCTTAAATCCGTTTTCATCTAATTTTCCGTTTCGTTTCTCAAAATAATTGTTGCCATGTCTCGTCTCTTTCATCGCTTTGTAAAGAGAGCCATATTCGATCACTTTGCCCGTTTCAGCATGAGTCATTTTTACAGCCACGGGATTGTTTCTGATCAAACGAAGCCTTTCATATTTTGAATCTATCGGCTTGACGTCCTCCATCAGCGCATTTTTATCGATCAGATGGTTCTCCACCGCAATCATTGCCAACCCCATTTTGCTTTTCGACATTTTGGGAACGCCATTTTCAATAAGTAAATTTTTCAAATCCTTTTTTGTATAATTCATCTTTTTATTAAGAGACCATTTATTTTTATTCGCATGTGGATCCTTCGGATTTTAGTACACCACGTTCATTCGGTTTCCGTCTGATTTGATTACGAGCAGTTTGTCAGAGAGAATTACGGCCAAGGCTTGAGTGTCTGCAGGAACGTTTGCGTTAAAGGTAGCCTTGATTTGCACGTCCAACACGGTTGATTTTAACCTCTCAGGTTGCTTGCTCACGTCAAAAACGAAAAGAGGACATATGTGTCTATAATTCGGAGCCGTTAAATTAGGCTGAGCGATGATTTCGCTGATTCAAAAAAGCTTGTTGTCAAACTTGCACGCGTCCCTGTAAGCTCTCGAAAATTTGTTGTTTGTAAAGGATAAGTCGTAATCCACAGCAGGATACCTTACTACTAGACATTGCGGGTTCTAGCGCATTGATAGTTTTCTCCATAGTTAATGAATTCAAGATGGTGTTGTTTTTTCTAGGCATGCATTGATATTTTTCAAGATGTGTATTTTGTCGTTTAAAAAAATATGGTTATATATTTTTTATTGTTTAATATCACGCCATTAATCTGTAGGAAGTAGTTGATCATAATCCATAAATGTAAAGCATGGTTTTATCATTAAAAGGTGGGTGTGAATTTCCATCCGAGTTTTGCAAACAGATGGGAGCAAATGTCGTCGTAAAATCTTTTCTTGTCAATGGTTTTTAAAACTGAAAAATCTTCCAGCCGACATGGATGACTTCTATTTTGGAGCAGTTGAAACAAAATGTACTGGACGTTCATGAAACTTTTTCTTTTCAATTCTTTCGGTTTGTCTTTTCCGTACACCAGATCGTATAAGAAAGACAAATCCTTGAAATCTTTGATGAGCTGTTCTTCGAGGTATTCTATATCGTCTCGCTTACCGACAAGCACGTAATAGATATAGTTGGCATTTTCATACTGATTGGTATAGTTGAGTTGTTTTAAAAAGATTAAAATGTGTTCTTTGGTAATGCGAGAATATTTTACATTTGTGTTTTCAGAATCGATTAATAAGTTTAACGCCTTGAATTTTTTCTCCAATTTTTCAAAGACTTCTTCAGGAATCTTGCAGTTTTGTTTGCCTTGGTATTGTTTTATGCATTCTTGAAAATGAATAATACGCGAATAAGTATATTTGTTTACCGAATTGGATCGGTCGTAGTCTTCATACGGGACAGTTGTTTCTAACATTTCTTGCTGACCCGAACACAAGAGACAGTATTTTTTATTGCTGTCGTCCATTTCAAACTGGCTCGGATCGTCGTTGATGCAAAATTTACATTTAGTATGCAAGACCAGTTTTTGAGCAATTTTAATATCGGTCCACTGTCGTTGAGAAAGCGTTTCTTCTGCGATGGTAAAATAATGACGTTGAAGTTGATTTTTTTCATCGTCAAATTTAGCGCGATCTTCAAACGAAAGCTGCGTCTGCAAGATGTCTTGATATCGCTGGATGAGATGGTTTGTCTTGGCGATAAACGTCATTTTTTCAGTTTTGCGTTTATCCAATTCGTCTTTTGTCTCCAACAGATGTTTAAGAGCTTCATCTGATAGTTTGTGTTTGTTTTCTAAAAGAAGAAATATGGATTTTAAGTGCGCTATATCGTCAATGTTATCCTTGTCAAACTTTTCCATGATTTTTGTGTTCAATAAGACAATGCTCATTTTTTAAATGAGAGCGAGTTCATTCTTTTAATTCGTCATCGTATTTTTTCTATTCTACAGTAAAATATTGTGAAAAATAAAATTTTAATTTTTGAGTTAAATAAATTTCTTATGTAATAAAATAATGGATGCGATATGTAAAGTTGATCTTATTAACATGCTTAATGGCGAAGAAGTGAAATGTTCTACCGATAAATCTAGTAGATATATTAAATTCGAAAAAAATGTTCGAAAGCTTCCAAAGTGTGTTAAAATATCGTTTATAGAAATGATTAAAACGACACCATTAGAAGAAGTTTTAAGAAGATTAAAAATTATTATGAGTGTATATAATCGTATTGAAATGAAAAAAACAAAAGTTAAAGGGTTATCGAATGCTTTCTCAGCAAAAAGAATTTATCACCATTATAATGAAAAAATTGTTAGTAATATAAAAGCAAATTTAGATAAGAGTAAAGAATAATTTTATATATCTTTATATATAAAATTTACAAGAGCTTTTCATAGAATAGCACCTAAAAAGGGGATGCTTGAAAAAGGTGAATTAGGTCCAAGCAATAAGCCAGATCCAATAGATTGATAGCCTTTTCCATTTTTAACAAAGAGTCCTTCACCAATAGTAGGTTTTACCCAAGGTCTTAAAAAGACTCCTGATCCTGCAGCAGTCATTTTTATTCCACTTCCATTCTTTTTCAAGTAAACGATTCCTCTTCCTGCAATTTTATCAACCATAGCAGAGCCAGCAGAAGAGCCAACACCTGCTAACAATCCAGTGGCGAGAGCAGGAACTACTCTTGTGGCAATAGTGCTGCCTAACATGCCTAATAACGGTAAAAGAGCACCGATGAATCCGCCTTCAATGGTTGAGTTGTGTGCAAGTTGTCTTTTGCTCAGTTTGAGTGTGACTCCTTTACCAGCTTCATACGCTTTTGTAATTTTGTTCAATTGCGCTTGAGTGATAGCGAGAACATGTTCACCGTTCAAGTCTTGATGAGATAGCCTTATATTGACATCAGTCTTGTCTTGAATCGCTTTTTTTATTTTGTCAGATTGATTTTGTGAAATGTTTATTTTTACTTTTTGGTAACTCATTTTTTAAATAAAAGAAAAAAATTATCGCTGAACTGCGCTGCTTGTAAAAAGGTCTTGAAGCACAGAGTTTATTCTTTCTCTAACGTGAAATCGGAGGATAATGTCTTCACCTCTAAAGTCGATCAAGTTACCGTTTTGATCTACAATTTTTGTTTCCGTTCTTGAAATTCTACCCACCATGATAGGCAAGTATATCAAGTGGAAAGGCTTTTCGCTAATTTTGTAGCCTGGAGGAGTGTCAGGATGAAAAGAGTAAATGTCAGATGTTCTTTTTTCGTTATCATAAGAGGATCCAATCACATCGTTTGTGATTCTGATGATGGCTATATCATCTATTCTCGAAAGTGATTCAGACTCGTAATAGTCAATATAACTTGTGACTTTATCAGGATTAGCTGGATCTTCTTTTTTCTCTACATAGGTATATTCTTCTTTATTAAATCCGAGAACAGAAGCTAAACTGTTGTTCACGTTGAAATCCACCCAATATTTTGTCGTTGATCCAGGTTTTCCAAATCTCAGAGTAGATCTTAAAGTGGTTAGGTTTGCACCGATAACAACACCATCCGTTCTATACAAGGTTCCAACTTGTTTTTTCATTTCATTTTGAAGATACTCATTAATCTCGCTAATTTCATACGCTCCTTCTTCGATGTAAATGGTATAGCTGTTTGAACCAGCGTTGGGACTGTATCTGAAAACATTATTTGTCGAATTGATGTTGGTGTAGCTGTGAACAGTGTCAAAGCCGACAAGAGCCATTTCATACTTTTTATTAGGTTCAAATTCAATGGGGTTGTCAAACTCGGTTTGGATGACGCTGTTTCTTATGGTTGGAGTTTCTTTTTTTGCTTTTGCAAGGAGATAAAATCCGCTCATCTTTTTATATAGAGTTGGGAAAATAAAAATTGTCAAATCCGCTTCGATATTTCCCACAATCCTTTTTAGAGGATAAATCAATGACTGCAAATCCATGAGGTTGAGACCAACAATATTTACAAAACTTTTTAAACTCTTCTATTTTCATATCGCTTGAAACATGATCTTGGTAAATATTTTAATGTTTTTTAAGTCTTGAGGAAACAAGCAAATGAAATTAGCGTTTTCTCGGATGGTTTGTCTAGGCAGCATAAAATAATTTTGAGCGAGGTAAAAGCAGTCGACGTTAGAATGTCTTCCTCGGATGTAATATTTTTCACACTTGTTTTGTTTGGTCAATTGTAAATTGTCAAAGATCATTAAATTGTTTTTGGATGAATCAAGATCTTCAGGATTAGGCACATCGTCAGCAGTTTCGAAAAATTGACATTCCATATCCTCTGTATTATTCCATTTTTTTGAAATTTCATCAATAACGCATTCAGGACTTACGTTTAATTGTTCAATTTTGCTTTGAATGTTAAACAAATCAAGAATAACCTCTTTCGGTAATTTCTTCTCGAACGAGTTTTTTAATATTTTATATTCCGGTTGAAAAAGAGATTTTCCAAAGACTTGCAAATGATTGTAATCTAGCCATCCAGGTCTTAAAAGTAAATTGAGTAGCAACGTTGTTTTTCCACATCCTGATTTACCAATAATGATTCCACGTATACTTCTAGGCAAAAGTTTGTTGTTTTTCCTTTTGCTTTTATTTACATTCCATGACAAATCAATCACTTCCATTTTTTTATTATGCTGGATATAAAAAATGTATTGCGTTAAATGTAAAAAAATAACAGAAACGAACAACTTGCACCATGCTATAAGCAAAAGCAATGGAAATATGCTTAAAGGAACTTGCGTCATCTGCGGAACGACTAAGTGCAAGTTTGTTTCCGCGAATGCGCTTAGCGGAGGAGACTTGGTGGAATCGATCAACAATTTTTCGAAAAAAATCAAGCTTCCATGGGCAAAGTTTCCAGGAGAAATGCACATTCCAGGGATGAATTTTGCATGACCTGGTACTAATTTAGACAAAAGACTCACATCTACAGACATGTATCAAGAGTGGAGTAAACCGGTAGACAGAGTGGACAATGCAGCATACCACCACGATTTAGCTTACAAATATTTAAACGACGTTAAAAGCAGAAATGTAGCAGATCAAATGATGCTTGAAGAAATGAATTCGATTCCCAATCCCACTCAAAAAGAAATGAACGAAAGAAAACTTATCGCTCCCATCATCAAAGCTAAAGCTAAATTCGGATTGGGTGTCCATGGATCTGAAGGATCTAAAAAAAAGCACCGGAGAACCTGAAATGGACAGATCAACTTGCAAATGAGCTTCATAAACCAGTGATACATCATTTCAGAAGAAGAAAAGTGTTTGTGAATGATATGGATGAAATATGGGCTGTAGATTTGGTGGACATGCAATCGGTTTCAAAATTCAACAACGGTGTAAAATATTTGCTCATGGTAATCGATGTGTTTTCAAAGTATGGATGGATTGTTCCGTTAAAGAGTAAAACTGGAGTTGATGTAGCTAACGCTCTAAGCAAAATATTTGAGGAGAGAAAGTGTGTCAAAATGTGGGTGGATAAAGGTAAAGAGTTTTATAATAAGCATGTACAAGCTCTAGGTGTGCAACTGTATTCCACTGAAAACGAAGAAAAAAGCTGTGTTGTCGAGCGATGGAATAGAACAATGAAAGAGAGAATGTTTAAATATTTTTCAGCCAACAACACCAATAAATACATTGACGTATTGGATGAAATGGTGAAAAATTACAACAACACAAAGCATTCTTCCATCAAAATGACTCCAGTGGAAGCTAGCGATGAAAAGAATAAAGGTAGGGTCTGGTGGAATCTGTATGGAAAGGATCAAACATTACCAGCAAAACCAAAATTTTCCATAGGTGACAAAGTGAGGAATGTAAAAAAGAAGTCTCATTTTGAAAAGGGGTATACACCGAGATGGACAGAGGAGGTTTTTACTGTATCAAATGTTCAGCATACGAATCCACCCACGTATAAAATCTCTGACGCTAACGGTGAAGAAATTCAAGGTACCTTTTACGAACAAGAAATGCAAAAGACGCAACAAGACATATTTAGAATTGAAAAAATCATTCGCAAAACCAAGAGCAAGTCGTTAGTCAAATGGCTAGGATATCCAGACTCTTTTAACTCTTGGGTGAACAATAAAGAAGTGATTTCTATGAAAAAATGATCTTTAAAATTCAGAGATTTTCATTATTCCGAAAAATGATATAAATAATTTTCTTTTCTATATAAAAGAAATGAGTTTTATTACAATTGAAAGTTTTGATGAGAGCAAATTATCAGTTGGAGAAATTTACTCAGCGACCAAACCAGTAGCTTATCAAAAAATACCATTAAAATATTCTTATTCCAATGGAGATGCTCCTCTTGTATTACGATCACCTATCTTATTTTCGTATGGTGTATGCGAGAATAAAGAACCGACAACACAAAAATTGACTGGTTATTCTATGCCTTTTGTCTGCTTTGATGCTAAAAAGGGAAAGACAGAACAAGAAGCAAAGTTTATTAGCATGATGGAAAAGATTACTTTGTTCATTAGAGGAGAAGTAGATAAATTGTCAGCCAAACTTAAAAAGGGAGGAAGAAAAAAGCAAATTAATTCAGAAGAATTGAGTATTTTAAAGTATAAAGATGATAATGCTGAATTTGCACCAGTCTTTTATGCAAAGACGTTTACTAAAAATGTGGAAGATGAAATAGTCATTACTTCTTTATTCCATAGAAAGAAAACAGATCTTGATATACAAAATGGGGTTAAAGGAGAACGCAGTAATAGAAATTTGGTCAAATGCTCTGGACATGATTTTTTCAACCAAAGATGTTATGCTATTGGAGGACTTAGAATTGAGGGGGTATATATTGGTCCTTCGATTGTGTCTATTCAAGTTAAACTGGTGGAGGCTGTCATCGTAAAAAATGCGCCTTTACCTCATAGCATGATGCTGTGTGAAGACTTGGATTTAGAGGTGAAAGAATCAGATGAAATAGAGCAGGATGAAATGTGAATTTTTTAAAATTTTTCTGAATTTTAAAAAAATGATCAACGTTGAAGGGATTGTACTGCCGAACAAACCTCTCACCAACTTTCAATTAATAGATGCTGCAAAAAAGCTTAAAATTAAAAACTTTAGAGGTGTTTTTGTGAGGGATGAATTACCAAAAAAGACAAGAAAAAAAGAATGTGGTATTACCAACACGGGAGATTCTAGCACAGATGGGTTTCATTGGGTCTGTTGGTATAAAGACGGAGACAAAAAATACAGCTTTGACTCTTATGCCCAGCCTCCTCTTGTCGAACTTGTCGATTATTTGAAAAGTCCAGTTTATTACAACAACGAAAGAGTTCAGTTTGGTAACACTTCTTATTGTGGTCATTTGTGTCTTTACATCTTAAAAAAATTGAATGAAGGTCTTGACTTTCAAGAAGTTATCAATACCTTGTGGTGAAATTTTTAAAGAATAAAGTCGTTGAAAAACACATCACTCATCAAGATTATAAAGACTGCTTAATGAATAAGATGGAAAAGCTTGCAGCCATGAACGTTATCCGATCACATAAACATAACATTTACACTGAAGAAATCAACAAAGTCGCTCTCAGCTCTAACGATGACAAAAGACACATCTTACAAGACGGAATTCAAACTCTAGCTCTCGGACACTACAAACTAAAACCATGATTTACATTTATGGATTATGATCAACTACTTCCTACAGATTAATAGCATGATAGTTACAATAAAAAATATATAACCATATTTTTTTTAAAACGACAAAATACACATCTTGAAAAATATCAATGCATGCCTAGAAATAACAACGCCATCTTGAATTTCCTTAAGTATAGAAAAGTATCAATGGCCTAGAATCGATATTGTGTCTTGAAAAATGTCAATGCATACAAAAAATGTCAATGCGCTAGACACTGTGAGCCATAAAGACCGCCAGGTTCAACTTTTCCCCACCTCTAACTTTTTTTCATATTAGGATAAGTACTGGTTAGATATTATATTTTTTTGTATTGGACAAATCTAAAGTCGATCGGAAGTCACATAAAAACTTACTTTTTTACCCTATTTACCCCCCTTCAAGTGATAAAGTTACCCCCTTTATAATGATATTACCTCCTTTCAAAAAAAAAATTTTTTTTTGGATTAATATTTCATTATCCTCCTTAAAACAATCCTTACTTTTTCTTACTAATCTTAAATTGAAGCGATTTAAACTCCTTTTGCACCATCATAGCAATAATTAAAAGAAAAAATACAATCAATGCAACAAAAATAACACAACTACTTTTATATTACAATATTTACATCTTATCTAAACAAAAAGTGGCAGTAGCAGATTTCAATCGTTTAGCATAATCTTTATGTTCGATCCTTCGCTTGTATTGAGACCAACTTGGTTTGAAGGCACTATGAACAGCTTCTCCAGTCTGTTCAGCATATGATCCCAGAGAACAACAATTAAACTTCACAAATGGGAGAATATGACAAACAACTATATGGACTTTCCAGGTAACCTTCAGTTCTGTATTTAAATGTATCTTTGCATACTGCTGTAGGTCACAAAATGATACTTTGAACTCTTCAATAACTGAAGAAGCATTGCTGCCTAATTCGTATCCAAAGGTGCACTCTTTAACCTTTGCAAACTTTCTGAGGCAATGAACTATAGGCAATAAATTAGTTTGAGATGCTAACACATCTCTCTCTAAAATATCTACCTTTTCCAGAAGTTTATTGGAATTGTTCCCATCAAAGCCTATCCCATGATAACCTCGAAGTAAGATATAATGTTCTTTTAGCCAGTTTTTAAAAAGAGGCCAATGATCTAAAAGTAGTCTACCAAGTAATGTCACGATCCCTATAAGAAGATGTAACTCTGGTGGAGGGACTAAGTGATTAATTTCATCTTCAGCATTTTTATCTAAATAAACGAGTCGAGGACTAATAACATTTTTAAAATCTTTCATCTCTAAGCGCTTTGCCCCATTTTCAACAAATAAGTTGTACCAATGATCAAAAGAACCTAATGTTCTCGGAGTACCACTTTCTAGGGAACATTCGCCTTCACACCACAAGCAGGCATATTTACCTGAATGAGAAGACAAACCAAAGATGCTGTTAGCACATTTTAAGTCAAATGCAAGGTGATATGTAACATCATCCAGATTTAATCTACTCAAGATTTTCTGCAAATTTCCATTGTCTTCACAAACATCTTCAACAATAGCAAGAATAAAACACCTTTTAACTCCACTGTCAATGTAAATCTCATTTTTATTGGTTTTATCAAAGACATTTACAATTACTTTAAGAAATCCTTGACCTCCATCAATTGATATACGTACCATACTGGAGAGAGGATCCAATCCTCTTTCCATTAAAATACTAAGAATAAATTCAGAAGTGTCATGGATAAATACTACATGTCTTGTTACAATTTCATCATTCCAAATAAAGTTATCTTGTTCTATATTATACTTAGATTCAATTTCTTCTTGTAATGATGTCATCATACTAATTACATTATTCTCCACAACAGTAGATGATCCCAGATTCTTACGGAGACTTGATATCAGTTTTTTTGTTTTATTTTTTGTCAATTCCAGTACAGAAGTTAATTCCATCACTGCTTGAAATGATATCTGATTAAAAAACTTTCTAGAAGATTTATTGTCTTTAGTTCCAACAGTTAAAGTTAACGGATTTCCACCTTAAAAATAAAGTATAATTAATTATATGTATCTTTAACCTACCCCTACTTTAAATTTACAATGCAAACATTTTGAAAAAGTTATTAGCAATCTATACAATTGCTTAGTTAAAAGCCTCTACTGAGTGTTCTATATGTGCATTTAAGTTTTATCTGAACATATAAACTGTTTTTAATTATTTAAAAATGAAAATAAAAACTTACACACCTGTAGATATTTTAAAGGACTGGCCTCTCTCAATGCCTTCTCGTTCCATCTTGTTTTTTATTATGCCTGAAGCAACTTGCTCACATGATGTGGGATCAAGAGTTTCTGACAAATTAATCAAATTCAAAACAGCCTGACTAGAACAACAGTTGTTATGACATCCTGAAGAATAAAATTTACTCTTAAATTAATATACACCTAAAGGTTTTTTTATTGAAGTTTATTAATGATTATTTGATAACTTTTAATTTACTTATCAAGTAACTTATTATTTATTCTTTAACCTCTTGCAAGGAGAGTAAAGCAGCAGCTGCACATATTTTTTTTCAGAGATTCAACATCTTTTGTATTAATATGAGATGATTGTACAATATCACTAAGCTCAGTACTACGTCTAATTCTTGGTCGGTCAACCTAATTCAAAGATGGTACTTTATAAAAAATCTATATCTTTATATGTATTTATCATTTAACTTAAATAAGTTTTAAATCATATACTTGAGAAACTTTACTTATCCAGTTTGAAAGATAAGTGCTTTTTCCCTTTTCCAGCAAAAAGATGTTTCTTCTACAACTTGAACAAATTACATCCGGGCAGACATTAAACTCTGCATTGTACTCAGGCCAAATATACTCCTTGATTTTACTTGCTACAGATGGTCGTACTTTTACTAAAGATTTTGAATATTTACCTTTTTTTTCCAAACAAACTGCACAAACAGACTGTTTTAAATCAGCCATCTTTACCGTATGATGTTTTTTACTTAAATCATTTCAAAACTATTAAAGAAAAAGAAGCCAAAGTGGCGGATTGGATTATTTTTGAAGCTTAATTTTTTGGTTTTTCTAATTTTTAAAACTTAAAATACTAACTCTTCTGATCGACTTTAGATTTGTTCTGTACTTGAAAAAGACTTACAAAAACTGCATTTACTTTTTTAAAAAATAAAATTAGAGGTGGGGAGAAGTTGAACCTGGCGGTCTTTATGGCTCACAGTGTAGAACATGATTACACATTTAAAAAACAACGCCATCTTGAATTTCCTTAAGTATAGAAAAGTATCAATGCGCCAGAATCGATATTGTGTCTTGAAAAATGTCAATGCATACAAAAAATGTCAATGCGCTAGAACATGATTACACATTTAAAAAACAACGCCATCTTGAATTTCCTTAAGTATAGAAAAGTATCAATGCGCCAGAATCGGCAATGTCTAGTAGTTACCTTTCACTGTTTAAAGTGACGTACATGTTTTTCAAATCGCAGTGGTTGAATACGGATGGGTTTACACCTTGACTTCCGTCTTTGTTGGTCTGAAATCCAACAGTAATGTACCTTGGTAGTTCACAAGCAGATCTAGCGCTCAATCTCCAACTGAATGTATTGGACACTGGCACGGCAATGGTGTCGCACCGTCGAGATCTAAACTTAAACGGTACATCTACTTTGGACTCGATGACCTTGTAAAGATTGCTGCTGGCCATAAAAGAGGGGGTAACATGAGGCATGAACAAAGACAGTTTGCTCAAAGTCACTTTTCCTGCGGCTGTTTCAGCGCTCTTAAAAATAGCATCAACGTCGCTTTTTCTCACAAGAGTCAAGGTGTGCTTAAATCCGTAAAAAACTTTTTCGTAATCTTCACAAAAGCCAAAAATGTGTTTCAAAGGAATGCAAAATGAAAAGGTTCCTTTCTCAACAGGCTGCTTAATGATGAAATCTTGTCTTTGACTAAATCCGCTGTTATCTACAAGATCGGCATTGGCAGTGGTGTCTCTTTGCCACAGCTGATTCATTCCTTCCGACACTTGATACTCTACCGGATATTTAAGGAAACCCAGAATGGTGGTGGCTTGACCTGGATTGTGGATGGTTTCTATCTCTTGATTCGACAACTGATAAGAAATCTGCCTGAACAGGTGCATGATGCCGTTGTTGGCAAGAGAAACCACATCCGCATCCGCATAGGAAGTCCCGTCTGCTTTTGTCAGTCTTCCCTCGACCAAAATGTACGCATCAAAGGGAAACGTAAACAAATCTTGCTGCTCAATGTTGATTCTTATTTCTCCGGGCGTGTTTAAATTAATGCTGACCGGTTCATATTCGTGAGAATCAAATCTCTCAATTCCTTCATCAACAATAACTTCTTCTGTAATGTCTAAAATATCTGAATTTGCCATTTTCTATACCAAAGAAAAAAAATTTTCAACAGAATCATGCGATTTTCATCCCTCAACCCTTCACTTGTGAACGTTTCACCAGGTCTTGGATTTGGATGGCGTTTTTACTGGACAGACGACCCCCGAGCGAGGAATAGTCGCTACTGATCGCTGGAGCTGTCATTCCCGAAATAATGTCTTTGCTCTTTTGAGTGAGCGGAGTTTTAGTCTTGACATACACCTTTTCAAGCGCCTTTTTGCCTTTATCAATAGCCACGTCTTTAGCAGTCACAATCGCCGAAGAAGCCAACTCTTTTCCAGCAGATTTTGCAGCTGTAATCGCTTCTCTTCCCAGCTCGCTTTTTGCAATTTCACTAGCCAATGTAGACGCTGCCCTCGATGCGCTCGATGCAGCTGCTCTTTTTAAAAAATGTCGCAACGTGTCAAATATCCCACTTCCTCCAACAACGTGTTTCTTAACATATCTGTTTCTGTAAATGATCTTTTTTAATATCCATGGAAAAATTATTTCCCATCGAAAATCTTCATCATTGATTTGTACTGGTTTTTGCTAATCACCTTTTGTCGCAACAGCTCATCGCAAATGCTCACAGTCTCGTTTCTAGATCCTGTATTTCCAGCACGACAAGCAGCCACGCTCAATTCAAGCTTTTCCACCAACGCATTAGGATTGCTGGGAAGAATAATCACTCCTGAACCTTTTTTTCTTTCATAAGCTGCTTTCAGACGAGACTTGTATTCATTATACTTTTCCAGGGTCATCATATTTTTTTCTTCTTCAACTCGTTTCATAGCATTTTTATACGCCTTCTTTAATTCTTTCCTTCTTTTTCTCTCTTTTTCAAGACGTTGTTAATTAAGCATTTCAAGATCATATTGTGTTGGAGCTGAAATAGAATCTTCTTTACCAGCATCTTCAGCAAAACTTTTACGAGATTTAAGCTCATTTTCAATAGGGATGATGAATTGATTGTATTTGTCAATCTCTGCTGCTCTAGGTTTGTTCTTTCTTGCATCTGGATTTACGGCTTCACTCTCTACCAATATTTTCGAGTAATTAGCCACATCTTCAGCGGTGACGTCAAAATTATTTGAAATGTTTGGGTTGGTCATCAACTCCCAAAAACCTTTTGTTCCTTCATACCTTTCTCCACCGACAATCATATCATTTCCGTCAAACAAAACACCCATTTTTCCAATCGTATATTGACCGTCGTTTTTACTCAATTCAAACTTGTTCTTAAAATTGGCTTTATAATTTGCTCTTGAATCCATCTCTATCAAACTCTTTAAAAACACATCGTTATTAGGAAGAATATCCCCTGTCGAGTTTAAAAAAGATTCATACTCAGACTGGACTCAGACTTGGGCTCAGCCTTGATTGACAGCATCTTAGATTTAACTTCGTTTTTAACCTCAGATTTTATCTTATTGAGCATTTTTTTATTGCTAACAACGATCTTTTCATTGCTATCAATGATCGGCTTGAACAGCTTGCTCACATCCGTCTGAAAATTAACATCAGATATGTTGTCGTTGATGCTGTTCTGATAAATCCTCTTTCTTCTGTCATTAGTTTCTTTCACAATTTCATCCCGTTTATTTAGGTCTTGTATTTTAAAAAAAGACACGTGTAGGGTTAGACACGTAAACGTGTCCTCCCTCATCTGCAGGAGCCGTTGGAAGAGCAGGATAAATTTCTTTGTAAGCGTTGTAATCCATTTTTTATTAAGGAAAATAAAAAATTTCTTTTCCACGGTGGATTCGAAGAATCTAGATTCTAAAAATTTCACAAGTGAAATCTAAAAGAAATTCACGAGACATAGACTTTCACCTTTTTTAATCACAACGTCTTTGTTGTTTCTGTTGTAAATTTCCATGATGACGTTATTCACCGATTCTGAAAAAAGAAGGAAGTGATTGAAATAATTCAGCTTTAACTTTAGATCGTGTCTCAAATTCACCAATACCATTCCATCGTCAAGTTTAACCTCAAACATAAAAACAATCGTTTGTTATGAAGAACGAATTAGCTTAATGTCGCTTTGAGCAAATATCTCGCATCTGGATTTCACCTTTCTAGGACAATAAGTTAAATTATCGTTAAAATACACCGTCGCTTTCAACTTTTTCTTATCATAAAAAACAATTCTTCTCATCTTTTTAACAGTAAAGGAAACTTTTTTTCTGTTCAAGCTGTAAAAAGAATCCTTTGGATTAGATCCTTTGGATTCATGGAATTTCATTTGTGAAATTTTTAGGCGTAATAATATGCTTGTCCGAGAAGAAGGTAAATGCTTCCGGATTGTCCGACTTGCGCCTCTCCAGAGTTGAGCCTGACGACGAGCCTTTTGCCAGCTGCGACGCTAAGCATGGAGTCAGAATCTGCAAAATTTTTGTAAAATGAAATGGTGGTGGTGGAGCCGATGGAGGAGGTGGATTGGTACAGCAGCCCAGTCGATTTGTTGTTAAAGGAAGTCAAATTCAATCCGTTCCATGAAGACAAGTAAAAATCTTCCAATCCAGACGAAGAAAAGATACATTTGCTGTTAGCGTCATAACCAGAGAAAGTGTTGTAATTGTTTGCATTGTAAGGTGTCCATGGGCTGAGGACAGTGCCGTTGCCTGGAGATGCATTACCATCGTACATTCTTACTCGTGATTCTCACCAGCTTCCAGAGGCTCCAACGATGTGCATCCTGATGTATTTCAGAAAAATGCCATTTCCTTTTCCATTGGTGTTCAGCAAAACATATTCGTTTCCGTAAGTGGTGCTTAGGTACCTGAACGTTGTCGAGTACAATTTAATGGAGGAAAAAAGAGGAGGGATGGTGGTAAATGTGAAAATGAAGGGTTGAATCCAGTAAGAGATTGCAGCAGTATTATTATTAACCAATTGAATGGTTAGGTTTGTTGCAAACAGCAAGTCGAGCGTGAAATATCCTCCCAAGGAAGTGGTGTTGAAAACGTTGCACCCTTGCAAAGAGTTGGCGTAAAAAGATCCTCCGAGAAGGGAAAAGAGCAAGTCTCAAGAAAGGGCAGTGGTGTTTACTCCTATTCCTTCCGTGGTTGTTGAACTACTTCCGACTACAAGCTCCCCGTCAGCTAATATTCGAAGAAAAACTTGACCAGGAACGTTTGTACCAGTTCCATAACATGCCAACCATAATTTTCTCAGAACTCCAGGACCGTCTACATAGCTGAAGACTGGTGAAGTGGTTGATCCTGCCACAATTTGAGACTTTAATCCCAAAGATGAAAAGCTTGAATTGGGAACAAATCCTAAAAAATTGGATTTTTGTGTCAAAGCATCAATGTAACTTTTTGTTGCTCCGTCTTGAGCGTTTGTTGGATCAAGCACGTTGATCAATTTATGGGAATTCAAATCCAAGTCTGTCGTGCCAACAGTTGTTGACGAGTGCGTGTCTACATAATTTTTAGTGGCTGAGTCCGAAGCCGAAATAGGTTCCGCTAAATTGACGAGTTTATGAGACGCTAAATTGACGAGTTTATGATCCAAGTCCGCAGCTCCAATCACCGTTCCTCCCGACGAATGCGTGTCCACGTAATTTTTTGTGGCGGCGTCGTGTGAGTTGGTCGGTTCTGCCAAATTAATGATTTTGTGAGAATTAAAATCCATATCTGCAGTAATGGTGCTGTTTCCATCTGTCCTGACATACAGATCGCTTGAAAGAGAGGTTGGGTTGTATAAATACTGTCTCAATTCTGATCTACCAAATTTGTCAATCATTTTTATATGACTCAGATTTTACTTTTTCAACCCTGACTACCACAAGGTATTGATAACGTCTTGAAAATCAAGTCCTTCGTCCAAATTTTTTAAAACGTAAAGACACAAGTGACCACAATAAGACGTACCACCTAACTGAACTCTCTCGCTGTTATAATAAACTAGGCTACCCAAATAATGAGCGAGCTCGACAAGTGGAGGTTGAGCATAAGAGTCAAAACTGTATTTCTTATCACCGTCTTTATACCAGCATACCCAATGAAACCCACCAGTTCCAGAGTCTCCTGTATTCACGATGCCACATTCTTTTTTCATTGCTTTTTTTGGCAACTCATCCCTGACAAACACGCCTCGAAAATTTTTTAATTGTAACTGTTTAACAGCCTTTGTCAATTGAAAGTTGGTCAAAGCCTCGTTTGGCAATTTTACTCCTTCAACGTTGATCATTTTTAAATTTGCGCAAAATTTAAAAATGTATCTTAAAAATCACTTGTGATTTCCATGGGTTCGAACAATCTAAAAATTCGAAGATTTTCCACGGATCCAAAGTGTCACTCTTCATCAGATTCAATCTCCCCCAAATCCAAGTTGCTCATTATGCTTTGAACAAAAGGAGCATTTTTAGTAATGAACACTTCTGGAAGCTTGACTTGAATGGACTCAATCTGCGATCCAATAAAAACACCTTCCACTCTCAAAGAGGTCATGGCGCAACACTTTTGCCGAATATACGTCAATGGATCTGTTATTACAAGCTTTTTATTCTCTTTTTTGCAAAACAAGGAAGTGATTCTCTTTTCTTTTGTATACAACTTTCCGAAAAAATGCCGTTTTGACTTTCAGAATTTTTCTTTAAAATGGCCAACTCCTCTGTCTGTATTTTTTTCGTTCTTCCTCCTTTTTTCAACAATGGTGTCAATTTAACAACTTGCTCACGAAGAAATTTTGATATTTTTTCAGTCACCACCATAAACTTTTCTTCTTTTACCGCCATACCCTTTTTCTCGTCAAAAGAAACAAAGGACATGGAATATCCCGTCAGCTCTTTTGTCTTGGGGTTTAAGCTTTCAAACACACCCAACGAAAACAAAACGGGGGTTCTTAAAATAAAAGGACCTTTTCCATTTGCATACTCATAATACAACGGAATCTTTTGATACTGAATGGGCTTTGTTCCTACATAAATCTCTCCAACCAATAATTTGCTCTCGTCGAAATTTTCAATCGTTACAAAATTCATCTTTTTTAATGGAAAAGAAATTTTTTTAGATCATTTCAAAATTATACGCTTTAGCTTTATTCTGCTCCCTGACTTTATTTATTTTTCTTCTGATATATTCAAAGACATCTTTTATTGGCAAGCCGCTTTTTTTAAAACGAATATTCCCACACTTTATTTTCAACTCAAATTCATCCATTCGACGAATAATGGTGGAATCCAGATCATTTTCAAAGCTGTAAATCTTGTAATGATACTTTTCTTCATAAGGCGAATGATAATACGACTCCTCGTAATCTTCCGTCTTAAGGTATTCATTTATAAAAGGCTCAAACAAAACCATCATCTCGCTCATTTTTTAATGGGAAGGAAGTTTTTTTAGATCCTTTGGATCCGGGAAAATCTGTGATTTTTTAGAGAGGAAATGACCAATGTCACTCGAAAGCAAACTGATCAGTTCTTTATTGTCCACCCACTAATTAAACGAGTCTGGATAACCCAGCCATTTGACCAAAGATCTGGTCTTTGTTCTGCGAATGATCTTTTCAATTCTGAATATGTCTTGATGCGTCTTTTGCATCTCCTGCTCGTAAATGGTGCCTTGAATTTCTTCACCGTTAACGTCAACGATTTTATACGTGGGCGGATTCGTATACTGAACTTTTGACACGGTAAAAACCTCTTCAGTCCATCTCGGCGTATACCCCTTTTCAAAATGAGACTTCTTTTTTACGATCCTCACTTTGTCACCAATTAAGAATTTTGGATATTTTCTTTCTTTCTGTTTACCATTCAGGTTCATCCAAACCTTATACTTATTCTTTTCATCGCTGGCTTCAACTGGTGTCATTTTGATGGAAGAGTGCTTTGTGTTGTTGTAATTTTTCACCATCTCATCTAATACGTCAATGTATTAATTGGTGTTGTTAGCTGAAAAATATTTAAACATTCTCTCTTTCATTGTTCTATTCCATTGCTCAACGACACAACATTTTTCCTCGTTTTCAGTAGAATACAATTGAACACTCAACGCTCTCACATGCCTGTTGTAAAATTCTTTTCCTTTGTCTACCCCACATTTTGTCGCATTTTCTTTCTATGAAAATCTTTTTCAACGCTTCAGCCACTTAAAGACCTGTTTTGCTTTTTAAAGGAACGATCCATCCATACTTTGAAAACACGTCGATCACCATGAGCAAATATTTTACGCCGTTGTTGAATTTTGAAAACGATTGCATGTCAACCAAATCTGCAGCCCATATTTCATCAATGTTGTTCACAAACACTTTTCTTCTTTTAAAATGATGAATCACTGGTTTATGAAGCTCCTCTACAAGCTGATCCGTCCATTTCAGGGGCATTTTTTTTTTGCAAAGGCATTTTTTTTTTTACAGAGACACCCAGACCGAATTTGGCTTTAGCTTTAATCACCGGCGTAATGAGCTTTCTCTCGTTGATTGCTTTTTGTGTGGGGTTAGGAATCGAATTCATCTCTTCAAGCATCATTTGATCTGCCACATTCCTGTTTTGCCGGTCGTTGAAATATTTATAAGCCAATTCATGGTGATACGCTGCATTGTCCACTCTGTCCACTGGCTTGCTCCAATCTTGATACATGTCCTTGGAAGTCAATCTCTTATCCAAATTGATGCCAGGTCCTGCAAAGTTCATCCCAGGAATATGCATTTCTCCCGGAAATTTTGCCCATGGAAGCTTGATTTTACTCGACAGCGTATTGATCGATTCCACCAAGTTTCCTCCTTTTGTTGACGACTCATGCGAAGATGTGAGCGTATGCGAAGAAACAAACTTGCATTTGGTTGTTCCACAAGAGTCGCAAGTTCCTTTCAACATAGGCCTGTGGTTTTTTGTGGTCTCGTTTTTCAAGTGAATGGTTTCAGTCTCTCTTTTACACTTAACGTAGTACATTTTCAATACAATAAAAAATTTTCTCTAATAGAAAATGGAAGTCATTGATTTGTCATGGAATATTGGAAAAACCAAAAGATACAACAGCGCGCTTTTACCAAGAAGCATTCGAGGAATCATCGTAGGAAAGTCCGGAAATTTTCCATTTCATTCAAAACGAAATGGAAAAATTAAATTTAAACCCTGAAGATGTTATTAACGACCTTTCAAAAAAATATTCCGACAACGATGATATGGAGTGTCAATTCTTTGAAACTGCCGACGATGTTCCTGAACCTCAAGATCTCGATGCAACCAAAAACAATTTGATGATCTTTGAAGATTTGCTATTAACCAATCAAAACAAGTGCGAAAAATATTACATCCGAGGAAGACACTCTAACGTCGACTGCTTTTATCTCGCTCAAAACTATTTCACGCTCCCTAGACAAACCATTCGAGAAAATGCTAACTTTATTTGTCTCTTTCCTCAAGACTCAAAAAACGTGGATCACATCTACAGAGACCATGCCGCGGTGGACATGAACATAAAAGAATTTAAAGCCTTTTGCAAACATTGCTGGTCTCAACCCCACGGATTTGCCGTCATTGATCTTTCTTCTAAAAAGAACGAGGGAAAGTACCGAAGCGGATTTGACGATTTTTATTTTCCAAACGTATAAAAAACATGTCTGGATTTTATTTGCTCGCAAAATTGAAAAATGATTCACCCACCGTATCAAACAGCTCTATCAAAACATACTTTGAGAAACCCATCGAGCTAAATTTAAACAAACAGTACGAAATGTCTCTTGTAGGACTCGAAATCTATCGCAGCTTTCCCAACATCACCTTTAAAAATAACGTTTTCAGATACAGCCCAAACTCTAGCTCAAACAGCTACACCATTTAAAATCACCAGCGTGATCGACACTTATGAGTCTGAAAACATCGTAAGAATTGAAGATACTGCAGTGATCCGAGCAACCAACGACATCATCGGCTCGTCTTATTTAGACGGAAAAACAACAAACGATATTTACTCCTTTTACCCACAGGTTGAACCCGGATACAAAATTGTTGAAAAACCTTTTCACTTGATTTACCTCCCCATTGTTGTAAGCAAAATTTCAAAAATGGAAACGCAAATTGTCGACCAAAATGGAAACTCGATCGATTTTAGAGGAGAAGACATCATCGTCAGATATCACATCAGAGAAAGAATATCCTCCACTCTATCCGACCTTTTCTCCGGAAGCGCTTTCAATCGATGAATCTGAAATTTTTTTTCTTTTCTATTTAAAAAATGAGCTATCAAAACATCAGAATAAACATTTCGCAAGGACATGCTGACAAAATTAAAAAAGCCATTCAAGACAAATCCGACGTCAGCATAAAAATCACTCATTCAGATTTAGAAGGAAATCACATCATCGCTGTCACTAACGCGCAATTGAACAAAATTAGAAAAGCCTACAGCAACGGAAAAGGAGTCACGCTCAAACTCAGCAAAAAACAACTCATGCACAACTCGAAAATAGAAGGAGGATTCATCGGTGCACTACTCCCTTTGCTCGGCATGCTCGGAAGCACTCTAGCCACAATAGTCGTCCCTGCTCTTGCCACTGGACTTCTTGCCGGTGTAGGCTCTTCTGCCGGTTCTGCTATGGTTGATAAAATCGCTGGACGTGGCATTGTTTACTTGAACAAAAACGGAAAAGGAATGAAACTTACCGCAGCTGGCTCTGGCTTATACTTAAGATCCTGGTCTAAAAGCGTCAACGGAGACGGACTTTTCTTAAAAACTGGCAAAAGCTACGAATCTGTTGGAGCCGGTTTATTGCTCGGACCCAATTCACCCTTCTCAAGCATTCCCTTTTTAGGTGCCATTCTCTGAAAAATTTACAGCTAATCACAGAAAATACACTTTTACCTTTCCAATCTCTCCTATCGACGAAATCATCAACGTCTCCCCAATAAACACATCCAACACGCTTGAAAAAGAAACTATTTTTAAAATTTGATACAACTGCTCAGACCGACGCACCAAATTCACCTTCAATTCATCTTCAGTTTCTTCTCCAAACTTAAAGCTCTCAGAAAATACACCACATGTCTCCATTGAAAATATCAACAGCCCTTTCTCTAAACACACTCTAAGTTCAGAGGTCGGCTTTATCATCTTACACATATCCCTAAACCTCGAAGCCGAAATTCTTCTCTTTGACCGAAAAGAATAGCGCACACTCAAATTCATGTTTTGAACGCTCTCTATCACCACCTTAATATTATACGCAAACTGGTCTAAAGATCGCACGGCGATTTCCAAACTTCCCGCATTCAAAATCGACAAAGTCAACTCGCAAAGTCAAACTACTTTTCACCGTTTTAAACACCTTGCTCATATAACTCTCAACACCCACATACAACGGCTCCTCAAAATCAAACACGTACTCGTCAAACCGATCTGGTATAAGCTCCACTTCAAACATTAAATTTATAGTTGTTTTGGTTTTCACACAAATTCCTTCTTTACATATCTTCAAACACACCATCTTCATGTTATTGAACAAAAGATCAAACAACGCTTTCATTTCACCTGCATGCTTTGTTCTCGCTAAAGACATTTTTTCAAGAAGAAAATATTTTTAAATCATTGCGCTAATAAATTTTTATAACAACAATATTCACAGGTAAGAAGAAAAATTTTGAACAAAAAGGCTTAAAAAATATTACTATTACGCGGGAGCCATCTTGGAAAAAAAATTCATACCACCCATTACGCTATCCATGACCTAGAAACCGCATAACCCTTAAGTATGGGAAAGGTATCAATGAGCCAGAACCCCCATTTTACATCTACTAATGTTATCTTACTTAAGTTATTATATACATATATTATATTAACTTATGGTGTATGCTATTGTTGTGTTGTTGCTGTGATGTTTTTTTGTTATCTTTTGAGTTAGTAGACATTTGGCTTATCTTCATGTTGGTGTCTCAATAATCTAAAAGCCAATACAAATTATTTTGCCATATATACAATTTGATTTATCTCAATTTGATTTTTTGTCTTTAGCGCTGTTTACTACATTTTTCTATAAATGTGTTGGTAAAGATGGTGCACCACCTGCTTCCAGAGAAGTTGTTATTTACCCAAGAGGTCATCCTATTATCTATATCCTATATATTTACATCATATATCAAGTATGTCTGCCAACTTAGATCCTATGGTTTATTCTCTATTTTTTTAGAGGGGTGATGCTGGTTAGCATAATCAATTGGTTCACAACCCTGAATGTGCTACATTGGTTAGATATCATGTTACATTATCTCAGTATTACAATTATAAACTTTCAATTAGACAATTTTTTTCTTCACTCTTTTATGTTAAAAAACTGTTTCAGCAATATGCTATTGATGCGTTTGTTAAATTGAAGGCAAGCGCCTTGCTTTCATCAGAAATAACCAGTAGCGAGCAGTATATTGTCTTACATGAACATGTAAACAAATAAATGCAATTGATGGGTTGTTAAAAGATATTTGCAACATCATCTTTCCGTTCTGAGGAAAAATCATTCTTTTTGGTAATTGTTGTGAAAAGAGGACAACCAGTTGACAAATAGTAGACAAATAGTAGAATTGTGTATAAAATGTTCCTTGCATTGGCAATGGGTGCAGAAGTTTGCATTAACTGAAAATATGAGAGTACAAAATGGGGAAGGTGAATTTTCCCAAATTTTTTGTGTTTATATGTGTTATATGAAACCATACTTGTTTATAGCTGTATATATGTTTAAATTATGTTGTTTCCGTGTTTTCAAAGTGGTGTGACTTGGCATTATATTGAGCAAGATTAATAACCATGCCAGCCAAGCGGTGTACTTATAGCAGAGGTGTGACTTGGCAGCATTTAGTGTCAGGTGGTGTTACTGCTTTAGAGCAAGGTTGTGTTGTCTAGCTTTTTTTAACTATTCTGGAAACACATAATGTCTGTTAATGTTTAGCGTAATGTGTATGGGAGAGTATGCAACCTTGACCTTTAAATTTAGGGTGTTTTAATGTCTTAAATTTGAAGTAATTGAATAACTAATATTGAATATAAAAACAAATATACTTTTATGTAGTTATATGTTTAGTAAAAAGATAAATATATAGTTAACTTTAAATTGGTTTTCTACTTTTGCCTTTCATATTTTGATTTGGTTTGTTATTTTCGCTGGATTTTAGGATCAAGGGTGTAAATATTCTATTGTTATGTGTTATTGTTGTGATGTTTTGTGTTGATAGACTGCTTTGCTTACCTTCACGTTGGTGTCTATTGTTAAAAATGAATAATAGGTAGTTTCATTATTGGAACTTACTGCTTTTATTCATTTACTAAAAGCCAACATTATGCTAAAAATGCAGTTTATATCTTAATTTGATTTTTTTTCTTTTTTAAATTTATTTTAGCATTGTTAAAACTTTGCACTTCGAAACAGATTTTATAGTTACATTTTCGATAAATGTTAATATTAACTGCCATGTAAAAATAGGTTACTATAAATAGGTAAATCGATTTTCAGTTTTTATGGGTTTTTTTTTTTTCTTTAAGATTTACGATTGACGCATTTATACGATTTATAAAAAGAAAACCTAATTACCTTATATGGTAACTTTTTGTCTGTTAAAATGATATAAATATATAAAATTAGTTCAATTTTTTTTTATTTTCTCTATTTTATCCCTAATAGTATTTGTTGTACGTAACTTAGGGGATCTTTTTAAACGGGGGGTGAATATTGTAGTTTTGCGCATTTGTCAAATATCGAGTTACTTAAATTTTATAAGGTATTTAACTAATTGATTAGCTAATTTTGAGGAAAGAAAAAATTCTTATATATGTTAAATTCTTAAATCATTGTTTCACATTTTATTATTCTGGTAAAAGTTCTACATCAAAAACTTGACTACTCTTATTAAAAATAGCTCTATTCTCCTGTCCACCATCAGGGCAAAAACGGGGAAGGGAGGTCCTTTATTAGTGTCAAATTATTTAAGAGAACTAAATTTCGAGTAACAAAAAGAGTTTTTAGTAAATGGTAGCAAATTACTGTTTACCCAAAGCTATTGAAACAAAGAGGCCATATACAAAAATGGTCAGATTAGTGCCATATATAGCAATGATCAAATGGTCAGATTTTTTTAATAAATTGAGCGTTTATTTTGAAAGTGATGTAAGTCCATTTTTTTCGCTTTCAAGGTATTTAAAGGTTAGCATTTTAGTCGGTTAAAAAACATGCATTAATTGTACTAAGTTTGGCAATGACTCTACGAATTTAGAGATGTGTAATTTGATTACATAAATGACTTGCATGTGAATTTAACTAAAATAACATATTCTTTCAGGGTCGTAAATGAACATTATTATAATCAATTGTTATGCAATTTCATATATTAACGATTTTTAAATTGATCAAAGCATATGAATATGTTTAAATGCTAACTGTAAATTGTTTACAAATAAGAAGTGCACACTAGGTTTAATGTAAACTGTGATTTTTGATTTTTTTTGAAAAATGGATTTACACCACTTTCAAAATAAACGGTCCAAATTTATTTTGTTGTGTGCATTTCACGTTTTAATGACAATTTCCTTTTTTAAAGAAACATGTATCAAGCGGATATCAAAAAATTAATAACTTATGTATAATTTATGTTTGCTTTATATTAATCTTATTAATTAAAGTTCATGTTATAAAAAATATAAAAAGAATTTAGCTTTATTTTTTCGTCAATTTTAAGTATGATGAAGTGTTATTATTTTGTGTCAGTAACTAAATACGTATTGTTTTGAACTTAGTAATGTCGAGGAAAATAGTTCTGCCTAACACTGATATCACCTATGTCAGTAGTAAATTACTGAAATAATGTTAAATAATTGGTAAATTATTTTACCTCAGCATACTATTTGTTTTAATTTTACAGATGGTTTAATATTTTTAATTTGAAGGCATTTTTCTACGAGAGTATTAGTTTAAGTTTCGCAACTTTAAATTGTGGAAAAAAGCCACTATAAAATGACAGACCGACCATAACCCCTATTACGGGTTGAGTTACCACTTGAAACTCCCAAACAAAATTATTGTTTGGTTGATTTTGCCGAAAACTTTAAATTTGTCATACAAGACGAAATCCAGAGTTACCACTGGAACCAACAACAATCCACACTGCACCCTGTAGTTATTTATACAAAACAAAATAAGGATGCTACTGAAAGTCAACCAACATCTTTATGTATTATATCTGATGACTTAGCACATGATGTTGGATTTGTTAATTGTTTTATGAAAAGAACAGTCACATTTCTAAAAGAAATGTTCCCAACTGCAAAAAAAAATCCACTATTTTTCTGACAGTTGTGCTGGCCAGTACAAAAATTGCAAGCATTTCTTAAATTTATGTTATCATGCTAAAGATTTTAAGATGCAATGTGAATGGAATTTCTTTGCGACATCACATTGAACGTCACCATGTGATGGCATTGATGGGACAGTTAAAAGACTTGTTTCCAATGCAAGTCTTCAACTTCCAACTGGCTTACAAATTCAGAATGCTGAAGAAATGTTCAATTTTTCTAAAGACAATATATCTGGCATCTACTTTATCTTTAAAGGCTGAAGATATATGCTCAGTTCGTAAATCTTTGACTCCCCGATTCAATGATGCAAAGACTTTACCTGGTGCATGAAGTTTCCATCAATTTAATCCACAGGATGCAACAAGCATATGTGTTAAAAGAGTCTCTGAGCAGAAAGAATTCAATTTAACATTCAACCTTACATGCTCAATACAATATCTCAAAGAAATTAGAGCAGGAAAATATTATATCTGCAAATACGATATGCTTAAGTGGGTCGGTTTGGTATTAGAAGTTGATGAAAACAATGAAAATGCCCTTGTAAAATTCATGCATCCCCATTTACCCAACACTTTTTTCAATTGGCCTAGCAGAGATGATTGTTGTTGGGTACCTAAACCTCTTATCCTAATTATGCTAAAAACACTGTCATTTTCAACAACAGGCAACAGTTACCAGATAGACACAGAAGAATTGCCTAAGGTCCATTCCTTAATTTAACTAAGCCATAGTAGTAGTTGACTATTGATAACGGATAAGATTCAAGAATTTCTAAAGAAGTATTTATCTAACAATCAAACGTAATTTATTATTCAACTCTTTTTGATTATTTATTAAAAAAGTCAAAAAACCCACCTCTTATTTTTTCAACAAAAGACTCATTAAAATATGTATTTAATAAAAAAGTAAAAAAAATTGATAAAATCATAATGCTACTTTGCTTCCAAGGCCACCCTTCTTGGTCAATTAAACTTTCCCAGATAGACTATAGGTGAAATACAATTCTTATTTTTACTTTGTTCCCATTTCTTTTATATAAAATAAACATTATATTCTGATTAATCATCATCAAAACTATTAAGGTGCAAAATTTAGTTTGATCACATCTATAGTTTTACAATAACATGCAAAACAAAAACAACACGAAAATCAAGATGGCCGCCAAATGAAAAAAATCCTCCAAAATAGGTGATTTTGAAATAACGATATCTCAAAAACCATTTTGATTACAGTGCTGAAACTTTACAAGGTAATCTTTGTGATGTTGGTGATCATTTTCACAAAGTATGAAGAGAATCTGAGATGGTGGGTTACATGACTAGAATATTTATCCCACTTTCTCATGGAATACCCCAGTTTTAAAAGATTCTAACAAAAATAAAAAAACATATTGCTGGCGCCTACTCGGTGATTTCTTGGCATTTAATTTCAGTGAGACTTGCACCTTCTTCAAGAATGTAATCAGTCTTGTCATTTGTGTCCATCTGCACGCTATTGGTAAACAAGAATACCAGCTTTTCAACTCTCTCATTCGTAAGACGATTTCTTAGTCGCGAGTGAATAAATCGAAAGGTCGACCAAGCTCTTTCTGCCGTAGCCGATTAGCAGATCATTTCATTAATACGCTTTGCAATTTTTTAAAGAGCAGGATATTTATGGCAACCGATAATGTTCCAATAATTTCGCGCGTTCATCTTGAATATTGTTTCTTTTCTTCTCTTAGGCAGTGCAGTCATTTCTCCTATAAAAGCAATTAATTCATTCTCAGCAGTGTCAGCAATTTCAGGTTTGATCTTTTTGGCAAATTCAACTGTAGCAGTAATAAAATGGGTTTTATCTTCATACAAATATAAACCTTCTGCGGCATTTTTGGGCGTTAATATGAAAGTAATTCCAATACCTGGTGTAAAGAGAAAATTGAGGCGAGATTGCACTTTTTGTTGGAAGTCTTTATCGTCCATATATGAATTGTACATTTGACCAAAGTAATCATACAGGAGAGACAATGGAGCTTCATCACTTTCTAGCTTTCCGATTATGTTGGAACGAAATTCAATGCTTTTGACAAGCTAAGAGAGACGGTCCCAAAATTGGTTAGATTTTATCAACGCCATAATATCAGCAGATGTATTCTTTGGTAGAATTTTCTTCAGTAATGTACTTCCTTTGTCTACCAACTTAATAAGAACGTATTTAATAGCTGGAGACTGCTCATTGGTTTATAATAACTAAACCATCCTGTAGATGCAGGCATGGACAATGAAAGAGAAATATTTGCTGCAATTCGTCTTTCATCAAATTTTGCTTTCACGATTTGATGATTTTTCACGTATTTGATGATTTTCTTTGACTGTTTTTGTGGACTCAGTTGTAGAAACTATGTCCTTCATAAGCAAGTTGACTCCATGAGCTCCGCATCCGCTAGCAGAGATGTAAGAATATTTCTCCTCATTGATCCTCCATACTGATTTCATAACAGGTAGTCTGAACAAAACATGGACTGACATTACTGAGATAACTAACAATCAACTTTTGTCATTCATTGCATTAGAGAAAATCTTACTTTTTCATTTAAGTAGACTGGACATTATTGTTTTTTACAAAGAGACGATTTATATAATTCTGAAAATATATTTTAGATACCTTATTTGCAATTTCATGCATTAAGGAAAAAAAGTTAAAAAGATTACTGGTTCTGGTCAACATACAAACACTACTTTTTTGAAACCATTCAATTAATGGAAATGAATTTCCTATTATATGTGGCTTTACTTGTAAGTCTTCTTTATTTGGAACAGTGTCATTGTTTGGAATGATATCCCCTTCACCGAAATATATTCAAAGGTACAACACGTGGCAATCAAATTTTTTAAAAGAAAACCCTGCTGGACGAAAACTATCATCAAGATCTGCAGTTATTTAACTCCTAGCACGTCTTCTGATATCATCGTTTTTATCTGACAAATGAAGGTTATATTTAAAAGCTAAGCTTGGTTGAATTAATGATGGTTTTCATAAGATGGCTGGAAATAATTGTCGGTAAAGGATTTTTAGTATGGTTCAAAGTTTTGCATTTACTTTTTTTCATATACTCATTTTTAAAATGATCAATACGTATCGCTGACATATCTGTGAGGATCCAATCAGCTCCGTTGACAAACTTAATAAAACAGTTTGAAAAATCTAGATAATTGCTATCAGATTCCTGTTTCTAGAACATTCTTCAATCCTTTGCTTAAAGCCATATATAGAACCTACAACGACACTTTTTTAGTTTAGAAAATAAAGTATACGTTACATTTAAAATTCGTATTAAGTTTAAATTAAATAGATGCCATATCTGTTTCTTTGTAAACTTTGAAGTCTTATCATTGTAGGTTAAGACTTTTTTGGTGCACTAATTTTTTGACTCAAAATAAAAAGTCAGGCTGTGTTATATAGTAGCCGATGCCTTTATATATCAGATAAGTTTAACACAATAAAGAAAGTAAGAGAGGAGAAAAAATATGCAGCATGTTAAAAATACAGCTAACTTTTAGGGTTACAACTGATGCTATTTCTCTGCCTTTATAAATCCCCACCTGTAAGTAACAAAAGGTGTTGTAAACCTTCTTTGCATTTTAATGTATGTGTATATAATAAGGACATCAGCAAGTATTATTTCATCATTAAGGAATTGAATTTTTATCAATTTATTAATTAAACTTAGGCGAAAATTTTTATAAATGTAATCATAAAAATCAGAACAAGTTTTAAGCAAGTTTTAACCAAATAGTTTTGAGCATTTTTTTTCTTTTTTTCCAACAGGCTGTAAAATCGAAGGTGGATTAGCTAAATAAACCAATCAAATCGTATATAAACTTTTTCAAATGGAAATAAGATATTAATTTTCATGTTGGAATGATCAGCTGGAAAAAGTTTGAGCTTGTAACAAAAATGACACCAAATTAAAGCTTTTTTTTCTTTGTTTTTTTCTACTCACAGAAATTTAATTGAAGATTTATTTTTATGCTTTAGTCTACCAAAGTATACTTAAGAACTTTAATCTGTCCAGTTCAATCCTTTAATTTATCCAGTTCAAAACAAGTAAGATAAGCCGCCATATACAAACAACTCAGGTAATACAGCTAAAGTGCGTTTCAAGGAAGCTATCTTCCGTGGAAATCTTTTAAAGGTTTTCGAGGAAAATCTGATAAAGGATATAAGATTTTACTTATATATTTTTTTTTCATACTGAGCATTAATGTAGTGAGGACGTAAAAGCAAACTTAAATGCTCTTGTTGCGTTAGCAATACAGAAAGTATTCAGTTTCAATAAAAAGTGTGATGAGTTCAGCAAAGTTAATGAAAAATCAGTTAAACTAATCACTTTCAAAACAAGAAAGAGATCAAATCAGAGCAAACAAATTCTTAAGGAATGTTTAAATTCATTCAAAGAGCTTTGAGAGCTATATCATAGTTTATACTAGTTCTGCTTAGACATAAAAGCTGCAATCAAAGAACACTATGAAGTTCCAATGAATTACTTATATATGAATTTACATTTCAAATTATTTTTTAACGATGTATTTACTGCTAGGAACAAAAAACAAAAGTGGAGTTAACGGAACCTAGTACTTAGTTTATTTAATAGGAAGATCACCTTACAATCTCGGAAGTGATAATCGAATCCGTTTTAGCAAAGTATACACAAAGTACATACTATCTAAACTGAATAAAGCTGTTACTATAATCCAATCCGGTTAATCTTCCATCTTAAAGCCTTAGATCTTGAAAAATATTCGTTTAGTTATCGTTCTCTTATTTTATACCCCTTTTGGCCTGCTGTTGCCTCCACTTGGATATGTTGAAAACGCCTATGGTCAGATTCAAATCATGTCAGATGAATTTATAATGCTGATTTCGTAAGAAACATACGTTTTAATTTTAACTAAGTTTCTAACTGACCCAGATAGCAAGCCAAGATTGGTCCATTGTAAGTTTTAAAAAAAGCGAATTCATTCCGTTAAGCCAACATTTACGAATTTTTTTTTTTCGTTTTGTTCAAACTTCAGAAACAAAAAAAGAGCTTTATTAGGACAAAACATTTTGATTAAATTTTGGAAGCAAATATTGAAGGAGTTATTTTATACGTTTACAAATAAGTTAATTACAATAAAAATTTAAAGAGTTTAGCTAAAAATGACTAATATCATTTTTATAACTATGTTTATTTAGCTGTTTAACACTTGTAATACAAATAATTATTTTTTTGATAAAAACAAACAAATATTTTAACTTTATTTTATTAAAACTAATTTGACTTTTTTGACTCAAAGTATTTTATTTTGAAGTTGAAAGTTTTGCTTTTTTTGTTAAACATTCCTTCCCAAAGTCTTCTGAGTGTTTTTTACAATAATTGTTTAAAAAAATGTTTGCCAAAATGCAGCAAACTTTTTAACAATGTCAACTAATCCTCTCTTGCACAGCAGTAGTAAAACTTTGTACACAAGTGTCACTTCAAATATAAAAAAATAATAGATAACAAAGTAGACTAAATTGTCAGAAACAAGTACAAACAAGTACAAACAAGTTGTCTTAGTCTTCCCCTGTTCAAAGGACTGATCAAAGTTCTTTATTTTTAAAACATATCAAACGTGTCTGTTTCTTCTAGAGTTAAATGTAATTCTGAAAGTTTGTAAACAACAAAACCTCCAATATATAAAAGCCCTTGTTTGCATTCATTTGGCAACTGATCCTCACAATTTTCACATATTGACATATCAAACTCTGCATTAAGTTTACAGTTATCACAGTTGTGGTGAGCAGAAGGAAATATTGTAAAACCTGCTTGCTCGTCTAGCAACATTCCAGTTTTGTCGATTCTAAATTTGTGAATAACATTTTGCACAGTTTTCAGATATGTGCCATCTGACTCTTGCCGATATTTCCCAAACTGTTTTTCTAGTGCATCTGATTGCATATGTCCTAAAAATTCATAAGATACACCGCAATTCAACAAATACTTAGACAGCTTGCTAATCTTTTAGAAGTTTTTTGCAAAGCACCCGCAGAATCAATTGTTGATTTTTTCTCTCTAAGTTTTGAATTTAGGCATTTCAAACTTTCAGCAAAATAAGAAATATAGTTCTCTAAAAAATCTATTTGCCAACCATTGACTTAAGTAATAGGGTTTCTTTGAATATCATTTAATCTAATATCTAGACCTTTTGCTTTACTGTTCACAATAAGCCACTACTTGACAACTGTTTCAATAAAAAGTGCTGTATCTTCAGCTTCAGGAAATTTTACACGCAATGCTGCAACTTTTTCATCACAAAAAACCTTGAGAACTAATCCAACATTTTGTCGTTCAATTGGTTTTTGACTCAGCTTTTTGTGTTAACGGTAACAACTTATAAATAATATATTCGATAATCTATTCCATTATCTGCAGCATGAAGTTGAGTTATAAATTTCCATTCTGCAAGTCGCACAGTATTTTCTGAAACAGTTTTAGCACTAATGCTCTTAAAGAGCCTGAAGCTCTTTAAGAGCATTAGTGCTAAAACTGTTTCAGAAAACAGTTTTAGCACTAATGCTCCTTTGTCTTTTTGGTCATTCACGATTTGTTATAAAAGTTTTTCCAGTTCGTAAAGTTGCAACAAATTTTCAAACAAGCGTGTTCATCTTTAAAATATATCATCTTTAAAAATTCAGTGTCTTCAAGTTTATTGATTTTGTTTGTCATTCGTTGTAACTCTCGTACTCTTGGCAAAACAAGGATCTATACGAGATCAAAATATACTGAAAGAGATTTTGAGTAAAGACACAATGCATAATAAATGTCTTCTAAAGAAAATGATGCATTGTTTGTTTTATTTAATAAAGCTACTTGTTGCCTAATAAAACTTGCTCGCTTAGAATCTGCTTCATTATTAATAACATAACTAACAGCATTCTACAGTTGAGAATAATATTTCATATAGTTGCTTTGTTTAAAAAAGGCATAACTAATAGCATTCTCCAGTTGAAAATAATATATTAAATAATTCGTTTAATTTGCAAAAGTTGGATATATCCCTTAAAATAAATATCTCCAAAATCTTTTAAAGTTATATACAGTATCGGACAAAACATGGTGGACAAACTCAAATTTAGAACAAAAGTTGATCAAAAACTAAAAAAAACTAGTAAAACAATTGAACATATTATTTTTTATTTAGTTTATTATGTTGTTAACAAAACTTAAAACTTTTGAATCATACTAAAAATCGCTAAAAAAGTTTTAAAACATGTTTTTCCTAACAAACTACATTTTTCTTTGGACAAAACAAGGTGGACATTCAAAAAATCGACTGAAAATTCAAAAAAATACAAAAATTAACTTATTATTTTTCAAAAACCTTCAAAAGTTAACTTAATATTTGGTAGGACCTCCTTTACTTTTAATTACTGCATTCATTCTTCGAGGCAAAGACGCAATTAATGAGTCAACAATTCTCATATCAACCTCTCGCCAGGCCTTCTCGATTTGTTCAAATAATTCCTCACTGGTCTTCACATTTGCACGCTCAATCTTATTGTCAATTTTTTCCCACATATTTTCTATGGGATTCAAGTCAGGGCTTTGTGCAGGCCACTCCATTTTGGTGATATTCTTGTCCTTGAACCATTGTTTTACAATTTTTGAGGTATGTTTGGGATCATCGTCCTGTTGAAAAATCACTTTAGGGGCATCTCCCATTCAGCATGTGGTAACATAACATCTTCCATTATATCTTTGTAAACAAAGCGGTCCATAATTCCATTAATTTTGTGTATAGGACCAGTTCCTAGTGCTGAGAAACATCTCATAGCAGACGTTCCATGCTTAACACTCTTCTTGGTATATTTAGTATTGAATCTGGTGTTCTTTGGTCTCCAGACTCGCTTCTTGCCGTCGCTTCCAAAAAGGTTATATTTTGATTCATCACTAAAAAGTATGTTTTTCCACTGGTCTACAGTCCAATTTTGGTGTGCTTTGGCAAACGCAAGTCTTAGCTTTCTATTTTTAAAGGAAGTTAGCGGTTTCTTGGCAGGCATTCGAGAAAATAATTTTGCTTCGTTAGCTCTTTGTCGCACAGTGCGATTACAGAGATTTGTAGTTCAAGATTTTCGGTTAATTTTGTGGATGACAAAAATGGATCTTTTTTAAGCTCTTTAACAATTATTCGATCTAGTCTTTGTGATGTTTTTCTTGGACGTCCGCCCCGATGGTTTGTTTTATAGCAGTCACGAGATCCAAATGATTTGACAGTTTTGCTTACAGTCGATTTAGCTATATTATATTTTCTACAAATTTGAGCTTGACGTTTTCCGCATTTAAAATCTTTAACAATATTTTCACGTAAAGCACTTCCTAATTTGTCGTAAGCCATTTTAAGTTGCAATTTACCCCATATATCACGAGTTAAATCTATTATTAGTTTAATTGAAAAAATAATTGGCCAGACGTTCCAAAACCTATTTTATTATTTTAGAGTAATGTTATGATAAAAGTGAAAACAAAAGAATGCGGTAAATTGAATAAAGACAATGAAATCTTATAAAAAAAAGCTTCGTTTTGATTTGTCCACCTTGTTTTGTCCAAGGAAAAATGTAGTTTGTTGAGAAAAATGTGTTATAAATTTTTTTTGTGATTCTTAGTATGATTCAAACGTTTTAAATTTTGTTAAGAACATAATGAACTATTTAAAAATTAATATGTACAATTGTTTTACTAGTTCTTTTTAGAATTTGATCAACTTTTGTTCTAAATTTGAGTTTGTCCACCATGTTTTGTCCGATACTGTATATTGAAAACTTAGATACTGGCCCACAATGTTCTTATAATAATAAAGATATATTTTTTTCTTTTTCAACAAAATAAAATTTTTTTTTCACAGTTATTTATCATTGACATCAAATTTTTTACAATTGAATTAAATTGAATGGCGTCCATTTTTTTGAAGTTTTTGAACTCATCAGGTAAACTATCTCTTTTAGTGCGCATTAACCCAGTCACATCTCATTTTCTTGACACTAGTCGAATACAAGACACTGGTATACCTTTAAAGACTGATGGAGGATGCACTGGAACAAAACTATCACTTTTGACTTTTTTTAATTTTGCATCTTTAGGCCAGTGCTGACCAAAAACTCGTTTATAATCTGTAAACACAAAGTTTGCATTTGGAAGTTTTTTAATCCATAGTTCGCGATTCTCGGATTTAAAGGGAAGTCTATACATTGTGACATAAGCATTATCTTTTATTTTTGATTTGTAATTTTACCAAGAATATTCTAAGAGGAGAGCAAGCGCACACCACTCAACCTCCTCATCGTTTTCCTGGTTCTTTAGGCATTTTGCCGCCAACAGTCTCATCTCTTCGCATTTAAAACACCAGACATTCTTCTCGGGGCCTGCGCAATTCCTCGGGAAGTGATTTAACCGTCGACAACAATAGCATACAAAGAACATAGATATCCTCGGTTTCAACTTTCCGGCGGGTATTCAACGCATTCCACAACTTCATTTTAAAGCGCCCTTACTTTAGCTAAATCACGTCAATTGTCTCTTTTGCAGCCCTAAACTTTGAGAAAACTGCTTCTGGCAATCAAAGAACAGTTCCCAGTCGCACTGTCTTGTCTGGAAACCTCGCCAAATAAGTCAAGCGTTTCGATCTGCCGAAAACTTCTATCGTTTCTCACCGCTCATCTTCCACCTAATAAACAACTCGTTTGCTGAGTAAGCATCCAAATAAAAAGCTTGCGATAAATCATCTCAACTTTCTTCGCATCTTTTTTTTCTTTCACTCCAAAACCATCGTAGACTACGTGAGTATCGCATTTCAGCAAGACAAGAAACAGCGCTGCCAACTCGACGTCTTGCATCTCGGCAATCACCTTGGTTCGCATCAATCAAGTTTCGGGATATGACGAACCGTAGTAATTTTCGAACATGTTCAAACATTTCAAAAATGACTCAATTACTGCCCGGTTACAGTTACGGACAAACTATTTTTAGGTATAATTCTATATTAAATGAAGAAAACCTAATACTGTTATATATATTTTTGTAGCTCTCGACAAGCTCTATCTAAGTGTACCATCAAACATTTACTACACTAAGTAGATGTCTCTTTTGGTAAGAAAAACTAAAATGATTGTAGGAAAAAGTATCCGGACAGTTACTTTCTGCTAATTTTTGGTCAATACTTTCAATAAAGTTCATGATATATGATCTTATAAGTATCCTAGTAGCTTGAGATAATATAAGTAAAAATGATAAAAACCGTTACCATGGTGAAAGTAATGAACTGACAGAAGTTGCTAGGAAAGTGATTGAAGTGTTCTCAAAAGAAGGCCAAACGGTTCGAGATATAGAGGAACACCTTGGTATGCCCTAATCAACTGTGCAAGATACTCTGGGGAGAATTAAAAAGCATGGAGTACTCAAAAGTTTGCCAAGATCTGGACGAAAACGAAAAACAACTCCAAGGATTGATCGAAAAATCCTCACTTTGGTTGAGAGTTCTGTAAGATCAAATGCTACAAATATTGCGAATCGACTCAGAGAACTCGAATTAGTCAATATTAGTCCTCGAATTGTTAGAAACAGGCTGCATGAGTAAGATTTACATGGTAGAGCACTTGCCAAAAACCCGTTACTTACCAAACGACATATTGCAAAGAGGGTTGCGTTTGCAAAGAAGTATCAAAAGTGGACCGTTGATGATTGGAAGAAGGTAAAATGGTCAGGCGAAACGAAAATATGCCTTAATGGTTCCGATGGTAGGCGTTGGACATGGAGAAGACCAGGTGAATTAATGCAACTAAACCATGTTAAACAGACAATAAAGCATGCCAAGTATGTCATGGCCTGGGGATGCTTCAGTTGGAATAGTGTGGAGCGTACTCATGTTAAAGAGGATACATTGACTTCCAATAAGTATGTTAGAATACTTTCAAATCATGCTACCATCTGATCGAGAGTTATTCGATGGAGAATTCTTATTCTAGCAAGATGGTGATTCAAAGCATACGGCAAAAAATACCGAAAGCCTGGCTCCAAAGCAAAAATATCGAGGTGTAAGATTGGCCAGCACTTTGTCCAGACTTGAATCCTATGGAAAACATATGGAAAGTAGTCAAGGAAGAAATTGGTAAGCTCATTTTGACGAAAAAAGACGAGATCGAGAAAGCACTCAGAAAATGCTGGAATTCTATAGATGTAACGAGGTGTAAGAGTCTGGTTGAGCTGATGCCTAACGGAATTGACGAAGTATTAACTAATAAAGGAGGATGGATTAAATATTAAAGAAATAAATAACGAAATGAATAAAAAAATTTTTTGTCCGGATACTTTTTTCCACAGTCATTTTAGTTTTTCTAACCAAAAGAGACATCTACCAAGTGTAGTAAATGTTTGATGGTACATTTAGATAGAGCTTGTCGAGAGCTACAAAAATATATATAATAGTATGAGGTTTCCTTCATTTAACATAGAATTATACCTAAAAATAGTTTGTCCGGATACTTTTTTCCTTAACTGTAGCATGTAGTTTTTTCACAGATTATAAAACATCCTTACAGTGAAACTTCTTTACTCATAAAAGCATTGCTTTAAAAAAGTTTCCTATCCAATTTATACTTAATAAAAATACCTCAAATGAGATCATAAAAAAACTGCTCAAACTATATTTCAAAGTTTTCAAGGAAACTAAGTAACTTCCCAGTAAACATCGAAAAGTAGTTGGCCCGATCCTAATAACCAACTATTAGCTACAGCTGGGCCAACAGTCGGCTATTTAGTTGATACCGTGAAAAAAACGTAACGCTTTTACCAACACTTAGTTAACTGTTTTTAAATTATTGGTTGCCATTAACGGCCCAACAGTAATAAAACAGTTTGCTAACAGTTGGTACCATTACCGGCCCAGCGATATGATTTTTTTTCGCGATTTTTTAAACTCACTTTTGCGCTTTAATTGAAAGTGCAAAAGTTATAAATAATGTTTTGAATATTGCTTAATGACAAAGTATAACTTTGCTTTTTAATATTTATTTTTCTTTTTAATAGTGATTGTTTGTATATCAGATTTTACCAGTCAAACAGTACTACTGTCCACACAAAATATTGTATTATTTATAGATAATTTAGTTGAATACACAAAATGAACAAATTTTTTATCATTACACTTTTATTTCCAGACCATTAAAGAAAAATATTTATAAATAAAAAACTAAAAATATTCTATTATTGTAGTTAATATTATTAAAGGTTTGAAATTAATATTGGCAGCTTTAATTAAAAACAAATAAGCTCAAGTCACCAAGGAAGAATATAATATCTTACAAATTCACAACTAATGACAACACTGGTAATTGTCATAAGTACTAACATATTATATTCTTTCTTAGTGTTGTAAACATATTTTTGTAAATATAATAATACCGTTGACTTTAATAGACTAAAAATTTACATAACTAGTAATACTTACATAGTAAGCACTTTAACACAAAATGATAACATCGCAACTTAATCTTGCCCATTCCAGTAGCTATCGTCTTACTTGAAGATCCGTTTAGATTACATAAAACGCTAAAATTTTTGAAAAACATGGCTCCTAACACACGTCGTACGTATTTTGGACGTTCAACTTTACCGCCAATAGAACACAGATATTTGACCTAAAAACAAATAATGTTACATATTACAACTTTTTTTATTTAAATTGTTTTTTCTAAGGTAAATGAAAATGTAATACGGTATAATATAACTAAGATACTATTAAATTACCTTTGATAAATTACAATTATAATACTTATAAAAAAACTTATTTTTGATCTTATAAAATAATAGTTAGTAGTTTAAACACAACCTGTAGACTGGTAGAAACATTATAATATAAAAAATAGTTTCAAGTTAACAAAGAGCCATCTCAGATTTTATCTGTAGCATAAGGTTAAGCCTCTCCAAATCTTCCTTACTTTCCATTGGAAGGCCAGGGGGAACAACAATGTCTTCATTATCCAAAACGCTTTGAAATTTTAAAAACTTATATTTTTGCTCTAGTTCTGTTAATCTTAACTCCAAAGCTGCTAACTTCTCTATAAACATACATAAATAATTAAATAGTATTTAATTGCATTTAAATCTTCTTGGAAAATTGGTTTCAAAAACACAATCTAGTTATTAAATTGAAGACATACATGGATGAAGGTGTTATGGAACTCAAATATTAGGAGTTAAAGTTTTAAACATTAATGTTATTTATCCCTGTAGGTGAATTAATTGCTGTGAAAATGGTATTCTAGCACATTTTTGTGCTGTGTTATTAAAGTCACGGGAAAGAGCGTTACTTAAATCCTTTATCTGCATAAAAATGTAGAAATGTGTATTTTTGTAACATGAAATATGTATTTTTTTAAAGCCTTCATCCATTTTTGGCAATTAAAACACAATTTTTTTTTTTTTACAAAACATATAAATAGTTTTCTTTTGTCAATATGTCAGCATCATAATCAATGTATGTATGCGTACCACATATGCAATGTATAACAAGTAGTAAAACATATAAAAACAACAAACCAATAGTTTAACCAAAACGTTAGTTTTGTGATCCCCAAAATTTTGAACAGTTTTCCCATAAATTTTAGAAGTCAATGTCCCTTTTAATAAAATTCTATAATTATATGCATTATATGAATATATATACATACACACACATATATATATACACATATATACACATATATATACATACATATATATATATATGTATGTATATATATGTGTATACATACATACATACATACATACATACATACATACATACATACATACATACATACATACATACATACATACATACATACATACATACATACATACATACATACATACATACATACATACATACATACATACATACATACATACATACATACATACATACATACATACATACATACATACATACATACATACATACATACATACATACATACATACATACATACATACATACATACATACATACATACATACATACATACATACATACATACATACATACATACATACATACATACATACATACATACATACATACATACATACATACATACATACATACATACATACATACATACATACATACATACATACATACATACATACATACATACATACATACATACATACATACATACATACATACATACATACATACATACATACATACATACATACATACATACATACATACATACATACATACATACATATACAATTTAGCTATATTTTAACATTTAATAATAGTTAAAATAGAGCTAAAATGTCTCATACAAGTACAACAATGGTGTCATCATAAAAACAAACTAAAAACTAAACCAATGTCAAAAATTATAAATGTAAAATATTTGTACTTACCAGCGAGGATAACAAAAATGTTTGAAAGAAAAAATATCATAAAAAGCTTTAAACTAAACTAACTCTATTGAATAGTTTTAATTATTAAATGAATCTATTTGAATAATTTTAATGATTAGTCGCAAGGTCTAAGTAAATATATTCACTTAGTGAATATATTCATTTAGTGAATATATTCACTTAGTGAATATATTCACTTAGTGAATATATTCACTTAGTGAATATATTCACTTAGACCATGCGACTAATTATTAAAATACATTTATAAAACTTCCGGGAAACTTTAACGATTTAAAAACACGGTTAATGGTTGGCACAAAATGCCAACAGTTAGCCAACTATAGCCAATACTGGCCCGTCAGCTGGACCAACTAAACCGTGTTTACTGGGTTTACACTTAACATAACTGCTTCCGCGTAGTACAGCTACATTATTTTTATTACTTTGATGCAATTAATGTGCATTAAAAACAGAAGCTGAGCTAGTTACTAGCATAACTCAAATGAGGGAAAATGTTTTTTATATTTAATCTAAAATAGGGGTGGTAATAGAGTAACGATTAATCGATTAATCGATTAAAAAAAGTTAATCGTTAATCGATTAATTTCTAAACGATTAATCGAATAATTTTAAAAATCATTTTAAATATTTTCATTTTTAAAGCCGTTTTAAAAATCAAAAAAATTTGGCGTTTTTTGGCAAAAAAATTTTATTTCGTACCGGTGTGAAATGTAAATAAATTATATACAGTACAATCTCTCTAATTCCAATATCCATAATTCAAAAACCTCCATAATGCGATTAAATGTTAAGTCTCCGTGAAATGCGCTTAAGAAGAGTCATCATTCTATAATTCGAAAATCTCTCTAATTCGAACTTTTCCCCGTAAAATTCGAATTAGAGACATTGTACTGTATTTTTAGTGCGGAAGTACAAATAGCCTGGTCGCCATTTATGATGTCTAAAAAAAATCGTTCTGAAGTTTGGAATCATTTTTTATCAGAAAATAAAGACAATTCAATATTCAAGTGCAAATATTGTTCAGTTGAACTTAAATTCCATTCATCAACTTTACTAACCAAATTTTGCTAACTTTCGTTTCAAAAACGTCAAAAACTATCCACCCAAGTTCTGCTGCCTACTTTGATAAAATAGGTAACAAAGCGGAAGAGGTATTAGCTCGTTTAACATCTGTAGATCGTATTTCTTTTGCAACTTTGGCCAATAGTAAAGATATTAAAAATGGCTGGAAAGCTCAAGGACTAAAAATTCCTGATGATCAACTAGCTATAAAGGCAATTGTTATGAACTATACAAACTCAATCAAATTAAATATTACTCACAAACTTCAGCAAAAAAAATTAAACGGAGAAAGATTTTCAATTTCTCTTGATGAGTGAACTTCAGGTGGAACTAGAAGATACTTGTGTCTTAATGTACATTGTTCAGACAATAGTCACTATGGTCTTGGAATGATTAGAATAAATGGTTCATTGCCTTCAGAGAAAGCATTTATCATTGTTACTGACCAAGTGAAAGAATTCGGATTGAATTTGACCATTGATATCTTTGGATGTGTCACTGATGGTGCCTCAGTTATGAAGAAAATGGGACGAGAAATGGGGCTTAATCACCAACTTTGCAATTGCCATGGGATTCATCTTGCAGTATGTGATATTCTATATTAGAAAAACAGTTCAGCAATGGAAACAACTCAAGAAGCACTAATCAATGATAAGGATGATGAAAATGAAGAAGCTGAATCTGATCCTGATGATGATGATGATAATAATGAAGAATGCTGGAATGAAAAAAATAATAGTTTTGTTGATGAGGGAATCCAGTTTAATGAGGACTATGGTATTCTTATATCAAAGATTCGTAAAACAGTCAAGATGTTTAGAAAATCAGCACCTAAAAATGATTTTCTTCAAAACATTTGTAAAGCTGATTTATGAAAAGAGCTTAAGCTTATTCTGGATATTAAAACAAAAACAAGATGGAATTCCCTAATCAGTATGTTAAAACGATTCTTGGAATTAAAAATTGTTATTGGAAAAGCTTTTGTGGATATATCCAGAACTGATTTTATTTTAAAAGAAGAAGAAGTAAAACAGATCTCCGATGTTGTTCAGGCTCTTCATATTGTAGAGCTAAGTGTTATAGAATTGGGAAATAGAGACTGTAATCTGATAAAATCTGAAAAAATTATTTTGTTTTTACTGCAAAATCTCAAAGAGCAAAATACTAATATAGGTCAAAATTTATTTACTGTTGTTTCTGAGAGAATTAACGAAAGAAGAAATGGTAATATTGTTGGTTTACTTTGCTATTTAGATCCGGGTGACTATAAGTCAGATTCAGAATCACCAGGTAATCTTTTAAAGTACCCAAACAAAAATGAAATTGCTAAAACAGCAAGAGAAATATATGTACGCCTATTTCTACACGAGGATAACCAAAGGAAAAGTGAGTTAGAAGTAGCATCTGAGTTTAAATCCACTTTTAATATGCAACCAATGAGAAAAAAAACGAAAGCTGAAGAACTAGCCGAAATTCTATTACCTAGAGCGTGGCCTTTTTCCTCTTTTAACTTCATCAATAGGAAGAGCTAAAGGACTAACTTGTAATTCGTCCCCTCAAGAAATTTTGAGTTGTATTAAACGTGAAATGGCAGTACTAGAAAGCACTGGAAAAAGGCCATGCTCTTTAGAAAAGATTTACAACGCTATGCTAAGCCTTCCCCCATCTTCTATAGAAGCAGAAAGAAGTTTTAGTGCTCTGGTTTGTTTATTACTAAGTTACGAACTAGTTTAAATGATGATACTATTAATAACTTATGTTTTTTAAGATCATATCTGACGAAAAAAGAGAAATACCACCTTTATCAATAGCAATATACTTTTTGTAAATCGTAAAAATTCATTTTTAAAAATTAGTCGAAAATTAATCGATTAATCAATTATTTTAGCTGAAATTAATCGTTAATCGATTAATTCAAAATACCGAATAATTTATCACCCCTATTTGTGACAGAAATTGAATTATACGACTATTAAATATAGAAAATGGCAAGATAATGGAAGCAGTAACAAAAATTATTGTTAAATCCTTATTGCTATAATTTAAAAAAAAAAATCTTAAAAAACGTTTAAGAGGTTTTGTAAATTTAAGCGGTGGAAGCAAAATTCTAAAAGCTCTAAGAATAGACGAAAAACATATTTCTTTTAATATCAAATTATCAGATGAATATCAATTAGATGCATATGCTTCTGAAGTGAAATAAGAAAAAAGAAAAGGAACTCGAAAGAGATTTGACCAAACTACCAGTTTCAATAGTCATAGTAGATAACTTACTAATTATATTAAACAACTGAAGGAGTCTCTAACAGAAATCAAAAAACCATGTTATATATCCCAATACGAACATGTTAAAGATCCAATTAAGTGTAAGAACTTACACCTTTAAAAACTATGATATCAAGGAATAAAGAAAACTATCAGAGAATCAAAACGTAAAATGTTTTTAGCACAATGGTGCTTTCAGCGCCATATTAAATATTTTTTTAATTATAAAATTATAATATTCAAATTAAATTAACTATTCCAAAGTAAAAACTAAATTTTCTGAAAGGCATTAACAAAACACGTGAGACGCTCTCAAATCAGTTTGAACTGTGTTTAATTGTCAAAATTATGAAGGAAAATGCGAATCCATCTGATAACAATGATTTTCATGTTTTTTGAAACTCATAACTAAAAATAAATGAAAGCGCATTTGAGAATGGCAAAAGAGTTAAAATGAGTTGTGAAAGTGACAAAATGTCGATTACCTTGTAATATATAAATTGAAGAAGGATTTATAAGTGTATTAGCAGGTGTTGCACCAAGTCTTTTACCAACTTGTGCAAAAACTGTCTTACCTGTTCTTAGAGTTGGTGCTCTATCTGGTCAAGCCACTGCTGGTGTTGAAAATTTACTTGGAAATAGAACACTTGGATAAGGTTTCTATCAGAAAAAGGGTTATAAATGTGCTATTCACAATTTTCAAAGTGATGGAGTAGGTTTATATTTATCTCTATGCAAAGGATGTGAAATGATGGATTGAGATGATGGAAGAAAGATAGTCATACAAGTAAAAGGTATGGACAAGGTTTACTAATAGCAACAAGTTTTGTTTTTAGCTTTATACCTCTATTGGAAATGATCTAAAAAAAATATTTATAGTATAAAATAAGTTTACTCATAAAGTTCTTCAAGAAGCCAAATCAAATTGTGCAAAAAGCTACTATGCAGGCATGACCGGTTTCGTATGAGACATATCTACAAAAAAAAAATTTTTAATTGGTTAATAAAAAGGTAATTATAAAGGCTGAAAAGCATGAATAGAGAAGTACGATTGCAGAAGCCAAGATAATTAATCATATTATTTCAAACCTCAATAATCAATAATTTTGTTTGACAATTGACGTTTGCTATAGTACTAAGTGAGTTGTCAAAGTATAACAGTTGACGGAAGGGATTAAGTCAAATACTCGTACTATATTTGATGAAAATGTAAAAAATGTCGCTCAATAGTAATGGAAGAATTTCGGAAAATAGTTTTCTAAATCTTATGATGATGATTATGCTAATGCTGGTAATGCTACATTTGCAAACAACTCTTTGACCTAGCTTTGTAACCATATAATGTATCAACTAGGAGATGAAGGGTGTGAGACTATAAATCATCATAGTCAATATACAACTATGTTTGCTTTGTATAAGTATACTGATTGATGATGATCCAAACATAACACCATCTTACTTTGTAACAATTCACCTTATATTTGTTGTCCATTTGGTATCTGTGACTAACATTCATGTAAAATGCTACTTTTCACCAAGATAAAAAATTTTCCAACTAATACTAATACATACCTGTCACTAATAAAAGCCTTTACAGTTTTTATTAGTGACAGGTATGTAAAATATAGATTTAATGGTGAGAAAATTAGCTTCATGTGCTAGTGCTTTGCGCAACTATAGGGAGCACTAAAATCAGTTATTTCGTCGAAATATCTGCGCAATTATGCGTAATAGTAAAAGCCCAATTTATTTAGTTTAACAATTTCAATGAATGATACTTTGATAAAAAGAATTGCTATTTACAAGAAAGTGATAAAGCTAGAAGAATTAAGAACAATACTTAGAGATAAACAAATCAAATTTCAAAGGAAAAGCACTTGAAAATTTCATTGAACTTTTTTAAGAAAGGTTTCAAAATATCCGTTACAAATAAAGCTAATATTTCTCTAATTAAAAAAGTCAACGCTAAAAGAACTACGACGTGTTGAAAAGAGTGGTTATACAAAACTAACTGGTTATACAAAACTAAAGGGTTAAGTCACTTTGCGAAGTACTGTGCAGCCCTTAAGAAAAATGTCCGCTATTTCAAATGCAAAGAGATAGATTGAGTAGGATTTCTTCAGGCTCATGAATTTGCTGTTTACGGAAAAACTATGAAAAAAAACACCAAGTAGACAAAATATTAGCACAATTTATGATGAAGTTAAAGCAAAGAAACAAGCAGCTTAGCCATATTCTAAGCAATCTAATATAATTGCTGATAATCAAATAACTCTAAATATGATAAATAAGAAGCATATATGTTAAAAAGCAATATATCTAGGCATTTTTGTTCTCAGTTTTTGAAGGACATAAATGTTTAAGTTTCTTTAATATTTTAAGAAGATTAAATACGGAGAAAAAGCAGAACAATTCAGATTTTTGTATCGATTTAGTTGAGGATAATGAGTTTAAATTTGACAATAAATGATTTGTAGACCATCTTGTGTCACGAGCCATGGCACCTTCAGTGCTAGTGCTTTTTCAAATGGCAGATGGATTAACAGGCTAGTGAAAAGAAAATAGGTTAAAATAAAAGCTATTCTTTGTGATGTGGATGAAAGATGAGCGGCAGATCTTATTGATATGCAAACATTCTCCAAACTTAACGAACGTATAAAATACTTTTCAGCAGGTATTAACGTTTTTTCTAATAACGGCTGCTTAATTCCTCTCAAAAATAAAATTGCAAAGACTGTTGCCAAAGCTTATAAAACATTATTTATTGAAAAAAAGCCTAGTAAAATTTGGATTGGTAAAGGTAAAGAATTTCATATTAAAAGTTTACAAAGTCTAGTGGAGCTACACTTAACAGAAAATGAATAAAAGTTGAGTCTAGTAGAAAGATTGACTTGTACAATGAAAGCAAAAGTAAGGATATATTTTACAACCAATTCAACTCATGCATACATTAACGTTTTGGATGATCTAGTTAAAAACAATACTACTATTCATTCTTTGATAAATGCGACAACTGTTGATACAGGCATTTTGAGAAATGAAAATAAAGTTTGGAAAAGTCAATTCGCAGAAAGCTTTGAACTATAAGAACGAAAACTAAAACCAAATATTTCAGCTGGTGAAAAGTTAGAATGAGCAAGAAAAAGTCCATTTTCAAAAAGGCTGCGTCACTAATTAGACTGAAGAAGTATTCACATTATCTGCAGTGTGAAATACAACCCCAGTTTTAGGTGAGGTTACATTATTGGAGTTGTATTTTACATTCATTCAGCTGGATAAGTAATCAATATTTATTTGACAATCCTCGTAAATTTAAGTTGTAAAAGTTGTGGTTTTTCAAAAGTTTTCAGTTTTTGAATGATAAAATGCACGCTCCTTATTAAAATTTCCATGTTTAAAAAGCATTTTTTAAACTTTTGACAGTTAAGATCAACTGTACAAAATATTAAGAGAGAAGCACTCTAAGCATTCAGTTTTGACTAATTTTTTACATTTTTAATAATAATTAAAAATGTAAAAAATTAGTCAAAACTGATTGAAAAGCTAGATAATTTTTTGTGTTTCGTTAGTTATTTCAGAAACCTAATATTGCAAGAATTTTGTTGTTTAAATGAACTGGTGTTTAATGCATTATTTGCAAAATAAAGTTGCATAAAACTGAATATTAGCAAAAATATCTAACACATAAAGATATCTTATCTATATGGATTTCATAACTATGACCTTTAGTTAAGTGAAGACAAGTAAAAAAATGAAGTGAAAACAAGTAAAAAAATTGAATTAATCAAACCTAGAGATCTTTCCAACCTGGAGAGTTTCTTCATCTTTTTCAAATTATAATGCTTATAAAAACTGAAAGGCTGTTTGAAAACTATTGATTTGATTATGCTTTTAATTTTTTCATTTACAGCTAAATCAAAATATTGATTCTGAGTCTTATAGGAAAACTTCATAAAATGGTCTTAAGAGCGTATTTTCATCAAGTAGACTATGGCTAGTCTGGAAACATAAACTCTACAATAACGATATCTTTTGTAAAGAAAAAGCTGAAAAACTTGCCTCAGCTTCTTTTAACAATAGTTTAAACTTTATGATGTCGAAATTCCGATTTGAACCACATGCAACAAAGCAGACAAGGTTCATAAAAATCAATGAATATTTTTATTGGGATCATTATAAATAGCCACAGCAGTATTGTCTTTTATTGAAAATGTTGAAAATAATTTTATATACATACCAAGTTTTTTAAATTCAAATTTCATTTGATATTAAAAGGTTGCTTTCACTTGTGTCTTTCAATCATTATTTTCACATATGGTACATTATTCTACAAGTTTGTAAAACCTAAAAAACGTAACTGAAAAGTCTATTGTCCTAATGTTTAGTGCAACAATCTCGATGAAGTTAAATCCAACCAAAATTTCTCAACTCTTTATTTAGCTAAACAACTTCTTATAATCATCATTAGATAATCCTCTCACTTAAAAAATATTCCATGAATCTTCTACAAGTTTTTAAGATTTAATCAAAAATAAAGTTAAATAAAATAGGGAATAAAAACTTAGCTGAGTGTAAATTAACTTTTCTATTCTTTCAAAACTGTTTCCCAATTATCTAGAGAGTTTTACTCCTGTGCTAAAATGTAAGAACTGCTCAATCAAAGAATGATTAGCTGAATGGTTAAAGCACATTTTCCGATTTTTTTGAGAAAACAAAAAATTAAGTAATACACTTAAGTGGTGCATATTCATATATTTCTATTTAGATGCAAGTGGCCTACTAAAAGCTTATTACCTAAACACTTACGGGACAAAAAACCGACATCGACAGAGTGAAAGAAAAGATCTCGAACTTCTCTTTAGTAACTTAAAGTTTGCTTCAGTAGAAAAAGCAGACATTACGATTCCTAATGATGACTTTAATGAATGGGAGTACTATTGTCGAAGTCAAAACAGTTACAGAACAATGAAATATGAGGAGGTACTGGGTAAAAACTCAGAGTTGATTATGATTTCAGGACCTAAAGGTGTTGGGAAAACAAACCTTCTGCAAAGTTTGCTTTTTTATTGGTCAAACGGTCTACTTTGGCAAGATTTACATTTTATTTTTTATTTCGAGTTCAAGAAATTGAACGAGCATCTAAATGTTTCAAACATGAAACATCTGGTAAAGAAGTTTTATAAAAACATTCTAAAAGGATATGAAATTTCTTCGTTTAAAGCAACAATGTTTATTATGGATGGATTAGATGAGTTCAATTACTTTGAACATTTAATCGATCCAAAACATTCAAATACGACTCCTATAACAACAACGCTCATGGATGTCTTTCGTTCAAAAACTTGCAGGTGTGTTATTAGTGGGAATATTGCTGTTGCATATAGATTCTGGAGCGCAATTAAAGATTACAAAGATGCCGCAAACATGCAAGTTATGGGTCTTAACGTTAAAGGAACAAAGAGTTTCTTAGAAGATCTACTACCGAGTAAAACTCTGATAACTGACCTGGAGAAGTTATGTAGCTTATCTCGAAATGAGGCGGGTTTATTCTCTGTGTCACTTTATTTAAAAGCAGCCTATTCAACGTTGCTTACTTTAAACATTGAGTCTGTTAAAACCATGACCGAACTACAATTGCTGATTTTCCTACACATCGTGCAACAAGACTGCGAAAAACATGCTCCAATTTCGCGTTTTATACAAACAAATCAGCAGCATTTTTTAAATGTCTGCAAAGTGGCCTTCACGCTTCTAAATACAGGAAAAGTGAATCTTTCGCATAGTGAGCTTGGCCTTATATTAGATGAGAACGGCTTTGAACAACTTGGTCTTGTAAAAAAATCGGTTGTAAGTCATCAATATCATTTTGTCCATATCTTTTTAATGAGGATTTGCGCCTCTTTCCATCTTTTGTTCAACGCTTCTCTTTCTGATATTATTAATAACTTAAGATTGCACTGCTGCTTACCTTTTATTAGCGGTTTTGTACACCGTAACGAGAGGAGCATTTTGAGTTTAATTTGCAAACTAAAGGAACCGTCACACCAACATGTTTTTTGGCTCAGAGACATCTGCGGTAAGACATATTCTTTCTATTATAGGCAAACTTATTTTTGAAATTGGAGCATTTCTTTATGTATATTTTGTCAATTCTTCTAAAATAAAACATTAACGACGGCAGTCACCTTTATGAATAAATTTTTGTGGGACTGTCCTAAAGTTTTGTCAAGGAATGATAACGATGATTAGAATATAAGGTTTTCTCTATTTAAAAAGATTGCTTAACAGTTCGTTTTACATTACCTCTTGGATAAAAAAGTTTTTTTTTTTTTTTATTTAAAATGGAAGGATAGTTGATTTGGGAAGGAATTTAAAATTAAAATAAAAATTTCGGATTACTATTCGGTTTTTGTTCACTCAATATCAAAATAAATTACTTCAAAAAATTCAAAAATCAGGATATATAGAAGGATTTTTTTAAAAACAAAATATTCAAATATGATAATAAAATATCTTGGTTTTTGCAGAATTTTCATTTTATGAAATAATTTACCGTGTTTTAGCTTTAATGTTGCTTTCGCACTGTTATTATTAAAATTTTATTCTCTAAAAATATTGAGAGAAACTATCTTAAACGGTTAGCCTTAAGTAAATTTAGGTTTTCTGAATTGTGTCCAAACTAATTTCAACGTTTTCTGAAAGAGTATAGTTTACTGATCACTATGTGTATAGTCCACCAAATATGAAAACTCCTATTAAGTATTTATGGCATTTATATGATCTTTTCGCGCCATATTTTCGCGCCTTTTTTGTCTTTTATGACCATCTTTAATCCACCATTTTTTCTGCCACTAAATTAATTGCAAAAGACAATCATAGAACAAATTTTGTTTAAAAAAATGTTAAGAATTGGTAAATCACATCCTCAGACTATTTTAGATCATCAAAAGAATAGAGAAAAAGTATGTCTTTTTTATGGTCGCAAATGTCATATGAAAATAAACAGCCAAAGCCATATAATCTCTAAAGTTTAGAGCGTTTTCTCAAATTGTAACATTGCTGATGATCGATGCTCTATTGGATTGTGTCCGAGGTTGGTATACTTAATTATTTTTAACTAAATGAATATATATAAAAAGTATATATGTTATAGACGTAAAGCCATTCACATAACTGAAAAATTGAACACCATGTTGAACTCAAAGAAATAAGATTTGATAAATGAATCAAATCTCATTTTGCTTGGTACTAGCATATCTTTATCTTTTTAAGGTGTAGGGGTATAGTTGAAAGAACAAGTGTTGATCTCAGGCAGAATATTGATTTTGACATTATTTGGTCAAAGATGACACGAAAAGCTAAAACACTGAAACATGAAATGGGTAAAATGTTATTTTATTTGTGTATCTGTTGTAAAAAAATATAAAATTATAATTTTTTATATAATTTCAGGAAACTAAAAACTTACAGCTGTGAAATATGCAAAATCGAATGAACGCAAGGAAGGATACCCTAGAAAAAATCTGGTATAAAGAGTTTTATAATGGCAGCTATTAGTCCGTGGTGTAGTTCTTGTCTGACTAAAGTTAAAAGAGGATTACATCTTAAATGAAATGCAACTACACTCAGGTAGAAAACGTTTTTATAACTTTGATTATTTGACTGTGAAAGATTGTTTACCATGTTCTATAGAAAACAAGTTCGTAAATGTAATTTTTTTTTAAGAAATAACATATCAGCTGCATCCGATATCAAGGTATTAGAAAAACCGCATTAATTTGCGTTACTAAAAGATATGTGAAGAATAATAAATCGAAAATGATAATTTGAATTTAAAAAAACCTTTTTAAGCATTTGAACCTATAGCCTTTTTAACAATGCAAAGTTGTCGAAACCTTTTTCATTCAGTCTACATAGTTTTGTAACTTATTTAGATGTCAAGGAACAAATGGCTTCTCACGTTTTTAATGAAAAACTATGTAGTGAAAGTGGTAACACCATTTTATTGAAGACAGGAGGTAGTAAACTGAAACTATCTATTGGATCTGAGAATACTCCAAAAGCAACCAACTTTACTCACAAAAATCTTCTTTATATTCAGAATTCTCTTTCCTTAAGTAACCATCAAACGATAAAACTTGCTAATATGATAAGGTAAAATCACAATACTAATACAAATTTAATTCTGCATAATTAAATGATGCAATACTTGGAGTAAAACTTATTATATAAAGATTGTTAATTACAGAGTTGTTGAAACAAGAAAAAACGCTGTAGAACTATATAGACTGAATAATATAGACTATATAGACTAATAGACTGAAAGACTGTGTCTCTAATTTGGCCAGTTATCTTCTCCCATTATTTACCGAAGAAAATATTTTATTTGAACTTAAAAACAAAGATAAAACTTTGGAATAAAAAATATTACAGTAGCGTACTGCAATGATGTTACTCTTTTTTTAAACTACTCCTGGATCTTAAACGTGTTGATTCTAAGAAATAGTTCCTAAAAACTGCTGTTGACGGGGGAAGTGGTTTTATCAAATTTTGTTTAAATATAGTTAATCTCAATGAAATTTTTGAAAATTAAGGCAAAGTTGAAGTAGAATACCTTAAAACAAAAGCGGTAACAGCTTGCAGGTCTTTATAGAAAGATGGTCTAAAAAAGATATTTAAAGATTCTTCAGTAAATGCTTTATTTCTTCTTCTGGTTGCTCCAGAAATCCCAGAAAGATATTTAAACATTAAAATATTATTTGAAAAATTAAATCTTGAAAAAGCTGAGAAAATTGTGGTATACGACATAAAACTTAGTCAAATTCTGACAGGTATATCTCCAAGTAGCGGTTCAATTCATCCCTGTTATATATGTAAGTGGGTTAGAAGAGAAAATTGGATAAATGCTCCTTACAGAACTTTCGAGAGCTGTCAAAACAACTATACAAAATTCAAAGAATCTGGTTCAAATCCTAAGTGTGCACAACATTTTAAGAATTGTATAAACCCTGTATTAGTACATGGAAACCCCTCTGAATTTCTTGTAGATAAACTTGTTTTACCGGAGCTTCATATAATGGAAATTTTTCTCGAAAAATTCTTAAAAAGTGGGAAGTCTTTAATGATAAGCTGCCAATTAAACTAAAGTCTTTCGGAGAATGCTTAAGGTTGTAAAATTTAGCTGTTTAGCCTTGCTTAGGATCCGGACTTGATGAAAACTTTCAAACTAATATCGAAAACTTAAAAGCCTGCTATAAAAATTTGATGATGGAACATGGTATTACTTTAACACCAAAATTTCATATCCTGTTCAATCATGTGTCTGAATTCTGTAAGACAAAAAAAAAGGGCCTTAGAGTTTATTTAGTGCAATCAAGAGAAAGTGTTCACTACCTCTTCAAAACTGCCTCGTAGAACCGGTACAAAGTGTCCGCAAATAATTCTAAGTATGGACATAAATTAGTAAGGGTTTTGAGTTCTTATAATGAAAAACATCTTGTTTCTCTTCGGCATGTTGATCTAAATGTTGATATTTTTTAGTGATTCAATTCAAGAAGAAATAGTTTTTTAATTTATATTTATAAATATTTTGATGATTTAAAACATTCCGACTATGTGATTATCCATTCTTAAACTATGTAATATAACACAATACCATCTGCATTATTCATTTCCAATAAATTGTCTGTAACTTTTACAATAAAGTTTTGAATAAAAACATTGCGGACCAAAAAAAGGCGAAAAACACTTGCAAAAAAAGGCGCAAAACAAAACGCGCGAAAACAAGGCGCGAAATAATCTTGAAAATTTTTACCATAATTACTTTATAGGATTTGTATGATTTGGTGAACTAAATACACAGTGATCTGTAAACTGAACTCTTTTAGAAAACGTTGAAATTAATTTGTATACAACTCAGAAAACCTAAATTAAGATAAGGCTAACTGGGCTTATAATTATTATTAAAAATTTAGAAACTTATAGAATGGTTTACTTGGTAAAAAAGATATTTGTTAAAGTTAACTAATTTTCGACGAGAGTAAAAAAAGAAAAAAAAAAGCTTTATATTATCTGTTTTCAACAGCACACAGTGATCGCGAACTCTTCATAGAATGTTTCTTTGAGGCACAGGTTTCAATTGACGAGGAGTTGAAAAAAGCAATAAATAAACATAAAGGATGGTTCAAGGAGGCAGAAGATGAAAATATGGCTGCTCATAATTCAAAACAAAAATATTTTACAGAAAAAGTAATTGAGGCAGGAATCCATTTAAATTGCATAGAAAACCACAAAGATCTTTCATCAATAAAAAAAAATTACATTTCAGATTCCCAGAGATTAAAAGTATCAAACGAAGATAAAAAGGAAACTGATATATCACATTTCAATAACGCAAAAAAACGGTTTTGCGATACAGAAGATATACAAATTGAGGATTTAGGAGTAAAACATCGACATATAGTAACTACTGAAAACTGCACCGCTAAGTGGTTATATAATAAAAAGCAATATTATAATGCTGAAATGCTATTTAGAGATGTAGAAATAATGCAAAAAGAAGTTTTAGGAGAAAAACATGCAGATACAATAAATGCTAAACACTGGATTGCAAGGTGCTTATATCAAAAACGGCAATATGATAATGCTGAAAAGCTAATTAGAGATGTAGAACTTATGCAAAAAGAAGTTTTAGGAGAAAAACATGCAGATACAATAAATGCTAGGTACTGGATTACAAGGTGCCTATATGAAAAACGGCAATGTAATGCTGAAATGCTATTTAGAGATGTAGAAGTTACGCAAAAAGAAGTTTTAGGAGAAAAACATGCAGATACAATATATGCTAAATATTGGATTGCAAGGTGCTTATATGAAAAACAGCAATATGATAATGCTAAAATGCTATTTAGAGATGTAGTAGTTATGCAAAAAGAAGTTTTAGGAGAAAAACATGCAGATACAATAACTTCTCAAAACTGGATTGCAAGGTGCTTATATGAAAAACGGCAATATGATAATGCTGAAACGCTATTTAGAGATGTAGAAATTATGCGAAACGAAGTTTTAGGAGAAAAACATGCAGATACAGTAACTGCTAAACACTGGATTGCAAGGTGTTTATATGAAAAACAGCAATATGATAATGCTGAAAAGCTATTTAGAGATGTAGAAGTTATGCAAAAAGAAGTTTTAGGAGAACAACATGCAGATACGATTACTACAAAAGAGTGGATTAAAAGTTGTTTAAATAAAAAACAACGAGTCCAATATGCTGGAAAATGTTTTCTAATGTAGATTATGTGCAAAATTAAATTGTAAAAGTTAACACTCTGGTGCTTATCTCCTAGGTAGCGATTAAACACTTATTTAAAAAGCTTGGAACATTCCTTTGTAAATGTGTTGGGTAGAGTTTTTTCTTAGAAAAAATCCAATAGGTAATGTCAAATGGTGACTATGTAGTTTTCGACTCTGTGTTGCAGATATGATCCAAATGTTCTACAACGAGTTCGCTTATTTATTTAAATCACAAGTGTTTAAAGCAACTGAACTATAGCATGCATGAGGTTTTCTAGTTTATATTGCTGAAAGATAACTTTTTCTTTTTTGAAATTTATATTTTAAGGAACAGGTTAAAAATGGGATTGGATATTTATCCAAAAAAATTTTGGGTTTTCTTTGGAAAGAGGGTTTAAAGTGAGCGGTGTTGAAATTTATGTTTATACTTTATTGAATATTTATGAACAATTAGTATTCCTATGCCTACTCTTTTTATTAAGTAGAAACTAATTTTATTAGATCTATTTATCTTAATATTCATACAATATCGTTAAGCATATTGAGAGAAACTTTATTGACATTATCGATCTTATAGACTACCATTTAGCAATGGTTAAAGTTTACGGTGAAAAAATATAGAAAATTCATTAAAAGAGTCATTTTTAAACAAATGCCAGGCTAGTAACACATGATTATTTTTAACCATTTGAAAGAAGTGTGCCAGAAACTCATTCATAAGTCTTCTTCAAACCAAATTGAAATATTTAATAAATGATACAAATTCAACTATTTTTAAAACTAAAATACCTATAAAAATTGAAAAAATCATAAAAAAATTTGCAATCAACAATTTGTAAAAATTGAAAAAAAATAATTTTTTTGTCAAAATCAAAACTGAACAACTGATAACAATTTTTGAAAACTAATAGCTTTAACAAATTAGATTAGGGTGGAGTGTAAAATTAATCTTAACTACTTTTCCATGAGCTGAATGAATCTGGGTTGCAAATCCATTTTACTGAAGACTATGTTTAACTTTCTTTCAGATCTTTTATATTCTATAAATATCTTGTTCTGTTTATTAGTAATTCTTTTTTATAAAATGCTCCAATTATTTCTTCTTCATTATAATTTTCAATCATAAATGTGACTGGAATTGTTTTTTAGCCTGAAGAAAATATGAATACCTTTTCTGTTCATCTAGAGGCGCAGCCGTTTTCGAAAATGGATTTTTTTCTTGCTTATTCTAACTTTGTCTCTTAATGAATCTTTTGGTTAGGGTTTTCGTTCTGATGTGTCAAATTTTTCTGCGAATCGACTTTTCCACTCTACATTTTCATTTTTCATAATGCCAGTTTAAACAGTTGTCATGTTTATTAAAGAATGAATAGTTCTATAGTCTTTAACTAGATCATCCAAAAAGTTTATGTATTCATGAGTTGAATTGGTACTAATGTATTTCCTCTTTTTTGTTTTCATTGTACGAGTCCATTTTTCTACTACACTCAACTTTTACTCATTTTCTGTAAGGTGAAGTTCCAATAGATTTTGTAAACCTTTATTGTAAAATTCTTTACCTTTACCAACCCAAGTTTTACTTTATTTTTAATGAATAAATATATAAAAGCTTTGACAACAGTCTTACCAATTTTCTCTTTTAGAGGAATTAAGAAGCCGTTATCAGAAAAAACATTAATAACGGCTGGCAAGTATTTTATATCTTTGATAAGTTTGGAGAATGTTTGCATATCAATGAAATCAGCAGATCATATTTTATCCACACCATTAGTAATAACTTTTATGTTGACCTATTTTCTTTTCACTAAGCTAATATTGCATCTACCAATTGAGAAAAACTAGCCGCAAATGTACCTTGACTTGTGATTTACAAATTACTTACACCAAAGGTACCATGGCAAATGATTTACAAATTACTTATTGTTAATTATAAATTTATTATCCTCAAATAATTTCTTACAAATATCTCATTTGCTCCACTTTTGCTCAATGCTAACTCGTTATTTAATATTATTGAAATCTAAACATTAATGTCTTCCTCAAGTCAAGATCACAAATATCTAGATATACTGGTTTATTATATAAAAGCTTCTTTTTTTTCACTTGTTCAGTGACTTGGTTTTAAGCAATAATTTTACACTGTTTAAATTTTGGCTCTGCATCTAGTTTCTAAGCTTACATAACTAAGTATTTAATTAACTTGCATATTTCTAATGTTTTTCATGGTTTTTCAAAAATCAGCATTATTCATGAGCTCGAAGAAATCCTTTTCAAAATCTTTGTAGGCATTTGTCATTAACTTAGCATTCAAACCAATAAGATTCTTTAGCCAATGGCTTTCCTTAAATGTTATTGTTCTATGACTTTTTTCGACAGTAAAACGTAAACGTTGTTTTAATGTCCTATTAAAAAAACGTAAACGTTTTTTTAATTCCTGATGATAACCAATATAAATTATGTGATCATTCTTCAGCATCTAGATTGGATATAAATTTTGGAGGTTCATTTTTTATTTTATATATATATCCTTTGTACTTGTTATTAGCTTTGGCAAATTTTTTAGAAGCAATAACATTCCGAGAGCAGTGTTATACCATGCAGGATCCTAACCATACGTTTAACTTCACCTATCTTTATCATTCTCAAAAATATCACCAAAGAGTAAGATTTTCTGGTTGATTTTAAAAAAATGATATTCTCTAGAAGTTTTCATTCCAAACGTTTTTCGCGCTTTTGCTAATGAATCTTTTGCACGGAATGGATTTATTTGATATTTTTGATGATAACAGCTTACTCATCTCAATAATTAGACATTAGTTAATTATCGGGGAAATGTCCAAGTCCGCTTCTTCTGAGAAAAGTAGCTGTTTCACACATAGTTCAGCACCATATTTTTTTACTTTTTCTAAGCTCACTTTCACATTTTTCTTAATCAAATACGTTGATATATTTGGATTTTTCTTTTTAACATTTGTCTATAAAATTAAAATTTGTAGAATACTTAATACCAGTTTTATCAAAAACATTCTCATGGATGTTCGTCGTTTTGATATTCAGGATAAATTGTTCTCAATAATTTAGGAAGTGGTAATAATAAGCTACCTTATTTGACTTGGTTCATAAATGGAATGGTTCATATTTAACAGTGTGAATATTAAGAGATGTTATTGAGTTTAATAACTAACAAATACCATTTCTAATAAAGCTTGTAAAACTCTCAATAAAACGATGACTGATTGTATCATCTTAATACTAGTTTTATCAAAATCATACAAGTCATGTAAATCTGTAGCTTTTAAACTTTCATCTTAAAATGAAAACTTAGCATCTGTTTCAAAATAGTGAAATTCACCAGACATTCTTTGCTTTTTTCGTTATACATTTTAGAATCACTTTCACTTTTGGTTTTTGTGTTATTAGCCAGACAACGTTTTATGGTTGTTCTAACATATGACAAAAAAGAAAGAACATCATTATTTCACCATTAAGCTGTTGCACTACATCAACATCAATAGAAACATTTGCACATTTTTTCAAAGCAGATTTTTCACTTATGGTTGGAGATATTCTTAAATGCTGCTTTTGTTTGTTTTGCTTTTCTAATACCGTTTTAATCAGTTTTTTCAGCAACGGTAGGTCATTTTTAAATATCAATATTTTTCACATTTTTTACTTTCTTATCAACATCAACTAACCACATTCCAGACAATAACATTTTGTTTGTCTGAGGTAATTCCACTTCTTATTGTTTCTAATAACTTAAGAATGTTTTAGACGTCTGATTCTTTCGTGAATACCTCGATGAATCTATAGGTTTCTTTCTATTCTACGACCAACCGAAGTTTGTTTTTTTGTTTTCTTGAACCACTACCATTAGTGGTAGCTTGTCTTTTGGTGGTTCCATCGTGGAACATTCAGTATCAATAATAGCTCTTGCAATTCTACCTTGAAGTGAATGACCAGAAGGGTGTTTTACACACGAGATTATTCGAGAGCTAACTAGCGCACAGCGGCTGCTTTGTGCATTTTTCCGCCCCTTATCCCATCTCTTCACATGTGAAGCACAGGACATTCATCCCTGCGGCTGCGCAATAGTTTCGCGACGTGATTTAATTCTCGACAATTAAAGCATACTTCGAACTTAGGTGACTTTGTTCTCATAACGTTCCGGTTGGTGGTTGAAGCGGTGATATTCAGCTCATTCGCATTCTTACAATTCAAAGCGACCCTTAAAGTTCTCTTTCGTCGCCCTAAACCAAAATGACTTTGCTTCGGACAATCCAACCATAAATGCCTAGCGTACTACCTTGTCTGGCAACCTCGCCAGACACGTAAAATGTTTGAAATCCACCGAAAATACGTGCACTCGTTCCTCATCGTTCTTCGTTACGCTTGGAAAACAACTCACATACTTGTTTCGCTGCAACAAAGTTGCGCCATCCGACGTACCATTTTATTTTTTGAAGATTTCCGAGAATTTCTAGATGATTCCATCACGCTCGGTTAGCTTGTAGCTTTCTAACAGAGAACACAGAGTTGCATGTGTAAATCTTCTTTACTCAAAAAAACTCTCCTCTACATAAGTTTCGCATTCAATTTATACTTACCGAAAACATCTCAAATATGTTCATCAAAAACCGCTCAAACCAAATTTACAGGTTATCAAGGAAAACCAACTCAATTTACACTTTATGTAATTGCTTCCGCGTAAAAACATTGAAGCAAATAGGTTTGTTCAACAATCAGCTATGAATTTAATCAACTCAGTCTTTCTTAATTTTGAAAAACCAGTTAGGCCTAAGTTTTCTTCAACACTTCGTGCTTCAATTAAGATTGACTTTCCTAAGTAAGAAGGCATTATTTTATCTTGTTACAGAAGTTGTAAAACTATTCTTAAAAAAACTATTTTGTAATTTACCAGTGCTTTTTGCGTTAGGTAAATTTTAATTTCATACATTAAATGAAATTTTAAAGTGTTTTTAATGTCAGTTGCATATTTTTTATTCCATACACGACCATCCCAATACGATGACACTTTAGATCCTTTACCTATAAAGTGAGAAGCTTTGTGCAAGCTAGGAAATTTAATTTCTCCTCCAGTTTCAACTGATTTCAATGAGAATGATCATGTATTTTTTCATGATTCACTGAACCATTGATAAGATTTTAAAACAATGGATTTTCTTGATCATCAGATTTTTTTCGTTAAAGTTATAAAAATATTTAACTCTAAGCGACTCTACTTTTTTTTTAAATGTAACCATCATTTGATTTTGTTTTCTCCAAATATCCTCTTTAACTCTTCTAGTTATACCACTTTCCGTACCACTGTAAATAAAAAAGTTTTTATCAAGATACGAATCAGTGAAAAGTTATATATCTAAGTTTTTTGATATTTTCGGGAGAATTAAATTAATAACAAAGATCGGATATAACGTATACAAGATGACTTGTCAACTCTTCTTATAAATAAATGATAAAGCGAAAAGAATTAAGTTAAAAACAACAACTAAGAAAAGACGTACATAAGGAGACTTATTCAACCTGTCATTTAAATGAACTTTAAGCGAAATGAAGAAAAGTTAAAAAAAAAAACAACTGGGAAAAAACGTAAACGCGAAGACTCGTAAACGATAAAGCGAAAAGAAGAAAGGTTAAAAACAACGACAGGGAGAAGACTTATACACGATTATTCATCAACCTGTCGCATAAGAAAATGATAAAACGGAAAGAAAAGAAATTAAAAAGAAGTAAAAGACCTAAATACGAAGAAGACGTAACGACGTAAGACATAAAAGACGTAAACACGAAGACTCAACAACCTCCCATGTAAATAAATGATTAATAGGCATCGCAACAGAAAACAACCAAATGCTCAAAAAAAAGAGTTTCACGAGAGAGAGATGACGTAGTTTTAAAGAAAAGTAAGAGAGTTTTCAAGTAAGTTTTTAAGAAATCGAACAATACAGGTAGAGTAAGAGAGTATTATTTGTATTTTAAAAACGTAACGAACAAAAGGGTGTTAATCGTAGCACACTAATAGAACGTTTATTAAGTTGAGGACTGTAAACACAACCCCAATTCTTTAACGATTAATCCTTGACCATTCCTAACCAAACTATACCCAACCCTTCTCTTTCCTAACAAGTACATGCCATCAACCTCGATTCCAACCTCCATTTACCCTTCTACATAAACCAAGAACCCACACCTCTCTATCCCTTATATTTTACCATCATCATACAGACAATTATTAAAAACGCTCTTACGCATTACGTTTAATTAATTAGGTTTTAAACGACAAAGCTCATATTGGTGATTCGCAAAATGGTGCTTAGCGTTTATACCTTAAACTAACTTTCTCTCCATCAGACCGACATTTTACAAGTCTGTCAAATATAACACCTACAAAGGCTTGTGTATTCACTCGAACATTTGGTGAAAAGTAGCACCTCACATGAAAGTTAGTTGACTACATTCATGTAAGGGCTTCACAGATAACTACATGGAGCACAAAAGTAGAGAAAAAGGGTTATAAAATCAGATAGTGTAATGTCTGGATGGGATAAAATTTCATTCATTTTGTAAAAAACTAATCTGAATGAAAAAGAGTGTTCATAAACACGTCTAATTATTTGTCGTGAAAAATTAATATCATAGACAGCAGCAGGATATCTAATTGATATCCATGTGATGTAAACGTTTGCCACATTATCAAAAATAACAGGAGTCTGCAGCTGATGATTATCTTTATCCATTTAGGATCTAAATAAACTAGGTATCTCTGGTGATGACTTTACAGAGAGTCTTCAATTAAAGCATGATGATGCTCGCACTTATCACTGTTTAACTGGTCATACTGTCTAATTCTATAAACTAATGACTATTGTTTTTAAAAATATTAATTTTTCTTCTAATGAAGGTGTAGCTTGTGGCTTCCACTGCTATATTCTATCATTTTTTTCTTTTCCAGCAGTTTCTGCGTTGTATTTCACGATTATCAGACTTTTTTGTGAGTGAAATTGTACATAATAATAACCATTACAGAGTGTAATTGTACATAATAATAACAATTACATATTCCAATGAAATGGCGTAACCGTACTGTCAAACTAACTGCAGTCTTAGGACCTGGACCTTCAGTGAGAAAGGCTTGTCTTACAGCAAAACTAATAGTATCGGCTATAGTATTGCTGCTGAGGTATCTTTAATCAATTCTTGATTCAATCTGTGAGACTTTGAAAAGTCATCAGTATGTTAAAGCATAGTAGAAGTTCGATCAAGCAATTGTTTGCAGCAGAAGCATTATCATAATATATCAGCATTAGCATTATTATCATTATCAGAATTAACATTATTGCCGGTGCAGGTCCTCTTTTCGATCGAATGGATCTATTTAACTTCCGCACTAATCAACGCATTAATACCTTTTAAACCTGTTTTTAAGTCGTTCAACTTTTCATTACTTGAAGATTTATTCTTTGATATTCCAATTTTGCTATTCCAGTTTTCTATTCCAATGTTGTTGCTTGGATGTTAACATTTTAGATGCAGTTTATCTACCAGTTCTGTATATTGAAGCAGGCTAACAATTATTCATTCCTGCATTAACAGCTATTTTACTAACCACTAGCAATCAAATCTATCCAGAAATCCTTTTGAATCACTAAGAATGTAGCGTTTGTTATACCTTTATCAGTTGCTTTGGATTCATTTCAAATTTATTTTTGTTTGTTATTTCATAATGAAATTTTACTTGAACTAGGAGTTGTGAAATCTTTTTAAATATTTTTTCATTTAATTACATTTTTTGTTCACTTAATTCCCAAATACGTTTCATACCCTTCAGCAGTTTAAGTTTTATCATCTGACTTATTTATCATAACTAATTTCTAAAAGACTTTGAGTACCTTCATATCCTTTATCACATATTGTAATATTATCATTAGAAGTACAAACTTATACCAAGAGTTTAGTCAACTCTATTCGATGCAAATATTTTCAAATATTTAGCTCCTGTTGGTCCAAGAAGACTAAGTAAATCTTCATTTTAAATATAATATATAACCTCTCTCATTTCCGTCAAATTCTCTCTTTTAAGGAATTCTAGCAACACGAATATTATATTTGTAACTTCGATTGTTCTTTTTTCCAAAATGAAATCTTTTGTGATTTTCTTTTGATAGGGTATTTGCGAAGTGTTTTGAGTTTCGATTTTGTGTATGGATGTGGATATGCGTGAATGTTCTGTAAAATGAAAGGAATGTTGTTTGTTTTTACTTTGCATTTACTTTTTTGACGCCCTATTTTCCTGTTAACTCTAACATCAAAACGTGGTGATGTGTATATAGAGTAAGAAAAAATCATTGCGCACCACTTTCCTACTGGTTGACTGAAGTCATTAGATCACTGATGCCATCGCCTACATGCTCAGCTGTGCAAGCACAGCCTCACAAACAGCCTCGTTGTCATCGGTCACATTGCTTCAATCAACCAATGGGAAGGAGGTACGGAATGATCTTTTCTTACTTTTTTATGTAGTTTTTTGAAGCAGAGCAGAGCTGAAATGAAAAACATTCGAAGTAGCAACCATTATGTGCAAAATTAACAAAATGAAAAAAACGCTTACTGAATCCTTGGTTAGCAGAATTGAGCTGAAATGAAAAACCTCAAGCAGCAACCATTTAAAAGTCGGAAAACACACAAAAAATGTATAATTCAATAAAAGTAAAAAAACACATCATAAAGTAGCAAAAAACCGTTCAAAATGCGCAAAAAATACGCGTTCCCAGTCGCAAACCGCGTATTTTGGAAAATAACAAAAAATAAAATACAAAAAAATGAAAAGGCCGCTAACCTGTTCTACGCCGCGATGCAAATGTAGTACATTGAAAATTCGGGAAAAGTCTCCGCATCCGTTTACCTCTGGGGCTTTCTTGAACAGAGCTCTTTTTATTTGCACAAGTATTTATACCTTTCGAAAATCGACGGCCTTTAAGTAAAAAAAAGCGTGTATTTTGCAGAACAGACAAAAATAAACCAATCAGATTGCAGAGAAAAGGAAACAAAAAAAGAAAAAAATTGACCATTTAGAAACGAGCTCGAGCCAATAAATAAAAAAATAGCGACCAGTCAGATAATTTGAAACAGGTTCTGTGATAAAACTTTAGTGGGTGCAAAGTGTGCATTCTTCACATTCTTTTCTTTTGTGTTTTATGTTTCTTTCTGCATGCTTTGATATATTGCCTTTTTTTTCTTTTTCATTTTTGGTCGTGTTTTGCCATCTCTTTTCGCATTTTTCCTGTGAGGTTGCAATTTTTCTTTTTATTTTTTCCAATCTTCGTCATTCATTATTGTTTTATTTTATTATTTGCTAAAACGTAACGTGTTAAAATGTCATAAAAGCAAAGTGACAAAATTAATAATGAACATTTTTTTTGTATTTATTTTTTGAAACAAAATATAAAAAAAGTTTTTTGAAAATGTTGGGAGAAGATGTGTTGGACAAATCGCCTAACGAACCGACGCTTTTTATAACTCGGAAACTCGTGGGTATCCTTCATTGGCGAAAGACCATTTCAATGTTGTCGACAAATTTTTTTTACCATTTGTTGATTTCAGAAAAAGCGTGGGAAGAAAAACATTTAAAAAAAGATTCCATCATTCACTTTCAGTCCATGATGATTCCGTCTAATATGTCGCAGATGAAAAAAGAAGATAACAAAAAAAAAGATCCCTTGATTCAAAAAGTCACGAATTATTTTAAAAACAATTCTTTTGAGTTTTTTCACGCACTGGTTTTAACGACAAACATGTAACATTGGATTGAATTACCGAAAAGGTGATTGTGGCACACGGATAAGACGTGAAAATGTGTGGTTTTAGATAGGACAATCGAAAGAAACCTAACATTTGCCATAGAATTGCAATGTAGATGAACGACTAATATCTGAAAAGGACCAACTTGAACAACGGAACAAAATGGCTGAGGTGGAACAATTTGCGGAGCGAAATTAACAACAATTTTCAAATCAATGATTGAGAGAAAAACAATTCTTTTTTGATACGATCAAAATGAGCGAACCAGAACCCGATAAATTCAACATTAGGCAATTCAATTCTTGGAATCAGTTTTTTTTTTCCGAAGCCGAGCTTGGTGCCAAACAAAAATCCTCTTTTTGAGGATTTGAAGTGCGTAATGACATTTTTGCTAACATTTCAACTCATTTTTAATAGTTTAGTGGTATTTATAATAATAATATTTAGCAATATCACGATACATCCTCAATACAATCTGAACATTAGCGCTTACGCCACTTTACACCGTTTCGCCAGACAAGGGTACGAAAAATTTGAAAACGGAAAGTATTTTTTAAGAAACCCTATCGAATAACACCCAATTGAATGTCACTACTTGCCCTTTTTATTTTCTACGGAGATTGACAACAATTTGAGAGAACACAATTTTTTAGACTTTCTCAATCCCGATCAAAGGATGTTTACCTCTTTCTTTTCTATTCGCAACAAACCTCTAAATAAACCAAAAAAAAAGCGGTAATGTAAGTATAATTCGAATTACTGCTCGTGTTTCAAATGCGGGTTGTGTTTTTGGTGAAAATTCAAAAACAGATTTTCAAATCGAGTTTTTGTTCCAACGACTTTGCAACATTGTTCAATAACATAAATTGTTCAAATGATGGTACGGGTATGAAATATTATTACAAGCTCAATAAAAATAAACATTTAGACGATTTGTGGCATTAGAGCGATTATGGTTATAATTTTAAAATTGAAATGCACAATTATGGAAGACCAAACAAATATTTGTGAATCGAAACGATGTACGGTTATTTATACGGTGAGGACGACACCTGAATTATAAAAAACAAACAGAAATCGAAAGCAACTTTAGAGATTGGCAACACTTGTTATATCCAGATATGAAGGCTTGGGAGCATTTGCCTTGTTTACTGCCTCGCGCATTGTATTGAACAGGTTTAAACTTTTGAAAGATCCTGTGGGAATTTTCAAATACGCCTTGAATAATAACGACGAATTCAAATTGTTCATGAACGGTGACTTCAAAACTGCTAAGTTTAAATCTTATATGTACAACAAGAAAACCAGTTTTGAAGCAAGACTGTATCGCATTCAGGTGAAAGAATACTATTCGACGTCGGTAAAGCTGTCTTTGGGACTTTAAAGGTGTCTTTGGAACTTTGGAAAAAAGAAACTCCCACGCGGAACAAAACAAGTTATCGCTATTCGTTGCAACTTCAAAAGAACTTATTGACCGACGACGTCGTTCAAAAACTTATCTATCATTACACATACATTTAACATCGGTTGCTGGTACAAAGAAGACACGATGGAATAATTATAGACAATTGGAGAAAATATTATCAAATCAAATTTCTGCATTTGATCTTGTAATTTCCGAAAGACGGAGGTGAAGATGAAACACGTGGTTACATCGTTCAACTTGAATAGCTATTCCACGAAAAACAAAAAGATTAAACGTTTCGTTTTTGACTAACCACCAACCTCTTTTTGAAGGTGAAACGCGTTATTTTGTGGTGAGGGACACCCTTGGTTTTTCTAAATTCAGATGTACGTTTTTAAACTCAAAAAACGAAAAATTGTTATGTCAAAATCCAATCGATCCCATATTTATGATGCAATGGACCCCGTTTTTTTAAAATCGGCTTTTGTTTTGCACAGAGATTGGTCAAAAGAAACGCAAAAAAACAATCCGGCTCCGGTATTTAATGTTCTAGTTGGAGGAAATCGTTTAAAAAGGAGAAAAATGAGTCACATCAAAGCGTATTTGAAGACAGCTTTGGAATGAGGATGGTAAAAATTGAGTGAATGAATGATTTGAAGAGTTGAAGGAAAAACTGGAATGGCTAAAAAAAAGAAAATGGAATATGTGGCAGAAGAAATGAGGTAGTGGAAAAAGCGAGAAAGAAAAAATACGAAATGAAGAGCGATGAAGGTGAAAGCTATGCAGAAAGTAAATTAAAAAAGAAAGAAAAAGAATAGAAAAAAAAGACTTGTTGTGCAGGACGTTGGAAAATGTGGAAGCGGCAAACGTGAAGGACAAATTCAAGCATGCGCATTGCAAACCGTAGTATGCAAAAGACCCGAAAAGCGTAAAAAAGAATGGATTCAATAAAGTTTACAAAAAACTTTTAGTCTATTAGAAACCTTATTTGAAATGTATTTTCATTTTAAAAAATTTAACTGGTGTTGATCATCTTCTGTTACTTTGTGCTCCCTTGAAATCTCGATCAAACGTTTTTTAAGGGAGATTAATTTTTCGTTTTCTTTTAAGTTGTTGACTGGATCGTTTAACCAATAAACAGGCAATTTGCTTAAATCTATTTCATTTAAGAACATTAAGTTTTTTAGACTTTCTTGCGTTCTTAACCAATAAAAACAACGAAGCAGGTCTTTCGTGTAGTTATTTTTAAAGATGTTCATTTCGTTTTTTAATATTTCCTTCACATCGTAAACAAAAGTGTAGGAAAGTTTTTCTTCGTCTTCGATTTGTTGATTTTCGCTCTGCAAGTCTATTAAAAACGGTTTTTTTGCTAAAGGTTCGTAAAAGTTTGAAAATTGGTTTTTGTCAAAATCGTTGAAATTGTAAATGTACCATCGGTCGCAAAAGTTGTTTTCTCAAAAAATGAGTCGATAGGATTTGCTTGAAATGAGACAAATGAATTTTGGTTTTTTATTTTGAGAAGAAGTCGATGAAAAGCGAAAAGACTCACCAACGTCCACACAATACGGTGTGTGGATTTTGATAAGGTAAGTCGTTGTAAGACGTTTTGAATATTGTTTTCAATGGAGTAGTGTTTGAGAAATTCTGAAAAAAAAAAAAGTGAGTACTTCGATTGACGTTTCCTTTTAAACCTTGTACCTTGATATTGACTTCGTTGTAGTTGAGAGATATCGTTTTGACAAACTTATTTGAGTTGATCAAGACGGCATTTTCGAAGATGACGCTGTAAGTCGAAAAGGACAAAGGTATTTGCTTTCTGAAACTTTCACTTCCAAAACAATCGAAGCAAAACAAGTATACTTTTGTGATTCGCATCAACAATCGTTGGTGTTCGCCTTTTTTATATGGCGCATCACTGTTATAAATGAAAAAACATACTTTGCTTTGAATCGTATTGTCAAACATTGAAAATCGAACCGTGATTGATTTTAGCTAAAGTAAAAACACTCAAGTAACAATAACCGAATGGTGGTTCAGAACTATAATACCCGTCCAATCTTTGATATGTAGACATTTTCTTTAGAGGAAGAAAAAAATGAAAAATAAATATTTAAAAAGAAAAAAAAGTGAGCGGTGTTAAAACGAAATAAAGACAGGACAAAGTTGAATGCTGAGACTTATTTTTCAAAATTTTAAGCGGTTGTACTTGTTTTGATTTTATATTTATATTTCTATATGGAGCTTTATTTACTTTATGAATTTTTTTTTAAAAAATAAAAGGCAATTTTGAAAGTGACACCAAAGAAAATTTATCCTTTGATAAGAGGAGAAAACATGGATTTTATAATTTCTCTTTCTTTGAAAGAAAAAAACATTTACGATGAAGAGAGTGATAATGACAGTAACGACGTTGATATTTGAATCCCGTCTTCGGTTCCCGCATATTCACGAAAATGGAGAAAAAAAAAAAAAGAAAGGGAAAAAAAGGCTTCATGAAAAAAAAAAAGGAATTCAAAACCCACATATTTTGTAAACGAAAAACAAAATCAAGAAACGCCGATAACGAAACGAACAAAAAGACTCCACTGATTCGGAAAAACATGGGTAATAACCACCGCGCTTTCTTTTTCTGTTTTTTTTAATTCAATGTCTGTGGCTCGGTGGATGATTTGATGTATTTTTTTTCCTTTCTTTCTAGCCCCTCATTATTCTCTCATGTAATTTCTGTCACCGTTTCCACCGGGAAAAGAAAAAAACAAGTGCCCAACGCCTCAATAAGTGAAAACTCCTCCGCTCAATTTCTTTTTTTCTTTTTTTTTTGTGAATTTTTTTTCAAAGCGTCACGTGATTAAAATAGTTTTTCTCGTAATTCTCGAAATAGTAAAAATAAAGGATTTCATTCCTTGAACTGACGAGATACATATCTTTTCTGCGAACAGCGATTTTTCACTAGTTGACGGTGTGTTCGACAAAGTGGCGATGCGTGGGGGCGTAAAAGTTGTCGATCCTGCTTTCTGCATTGCCTCATGTAGCATATACAACGGCAAAGATTTCAGTAGTTTCTTCTTTTCAGTTTTGATTGTTACGAAGTATTTGTATTCCCATTGGGCTTTTCTTTTTTCTGAGTGGCTAATCGATAATTGATTCTCAAAACGATGGTTTTGTTGCTGTTTTCGTCCGAATGATCGGGCGTGACACCGCTGTAAGAAGTGGAATTAATGACGCACAGTTGATATTTTTGGGGATAGTGCCCTTCTAGCTAACCCGAAAAAACCACCTATATGGGGTGATAGTGGACACATGTAGGTGTCCAGAAATGGGAGTTTTGAAATCCATCTATTACGTCCGAGAAAAAAAAAATCAATTTTAAGTTGAAAATTTCCTAATTTTTTTACTATTTCGATTATTTACTAAACAAGCCATAAAATTGAAATGGATCATTGGAACTTCATGAAATTTTATGGTGTTGTACCTATATAGTATGGCTATCAATGTATAAAAATTCATGCAGATATCTTGCTTGGTTATTAAGTTATAGGCCAAAACGTTTTGCAAAATCATACATTTTGACAGTGTGGGTACCAAAAGTTTTTAGTTTTGGTAAAAAGATTTTGTTTGATTGCCCTGAATTTTTGTATGTATACTCTATAGGCAATAGGCAACAACTTTTGTTATTAGAGTTTTGGAGTTAGACCATTTCCTAAAAAACTGTGGCCACAAAATCATTTCGAGCCCCAAAATTTCCTTATAAAATTGGCAAATCAATTTTCAATGAAAATGACCAACTCTGGGGAAAATTTTTGAAGTATTTGCTACCCTGAGTAGTTATCTATTTAAAATATAATGAAATGCATGTACACATAACAAAATTTGGGGGGGGGGAGGGGTTTAGCAAATTAAGTAGATTTTAAATTAGTAGATTTTTTAAGTAATTCGCTCTTTTCATTATGTCCGTATGAATTTCATTCAGCAAAAGCATTACAGAGGCCGTAAAAATTGAGCTATCGAGTAAAAATTGAACCCAATGTGAGCAATAGACTAAAGAACATTCGTACAAATTTTGGATGAAATCTGACGGGTAGTTTTTGACAGAGACAACTTTTACCGAAAAAAGAAATGTAAAGCATTCCCTATTTTTTTGTTTGAGCGGATTTTACAGGTTAATTCATAAAAAAAAATCACTTGTTATTGTTTTCAAAACTTGCATTTTATTGCATTTGGAATTAATTTATTTCTTCAACAAAACTACAATTATTAGGGTAAGATTCTTTTTTTACATTTTCAACTTCTTAGGAAAGTTTTTGGTCTGTGATGTTTAAGATGGAAATGTTTTTCAGCGGAAAAAGTAGGAAGTGGAAAAAAGTATTGTATTTTATTGAGTGCGCACTTTTATTACAAAAAAATGATATCAAAGAAAAAGGTGCACACTTTAAAAATAATATTTATTTAATAGATGTATCCCATATTTTTTGTTAAAAAAGTTGAGTGTGCACTATACTCATATGCAAACTATACTATATAAAATACTGTAAGATGACAAGTGGGTAAATGAACTAAAGCGAGAGTAGATATGAAAATAGTTTGCTTTTATATCAAAACTATTTTAATCCTAATAAATATATTTTAAAGCTCTGAAATTAAATTATTTTAAATTTTGTGACAAAGCACTGCTTAAATTTTAGACCAATCTCCAAAAAAAAGGTTTAAATAAAATCTCCAATCTCCAAATAAAAGGCTCACCCTCCATATTTCTGCATACAGGTAAAGTTTCAATTCGTTTCAATTGCATATATTGTCAATAGCATCAATTATATTTTGGCTTATAAGTCTACAAACTTTTGCCTGTTTTTTTTTTAATTCTTTCCATTTGCACAAATAAGAGATAGTTTAAATTTCAAGAAACTATTTGAATACTGTTGCATTTACAGGAGACTAAGCAATTTCTCACAATGCCAAATCATGCAAGAGGTCACGAGGAGAACAGAAAAACTCTCTGTCAAACTTGCCTTAAAAACTGCAGGAGCGTTTATCAAAAGTCTATGGCATCACCTTTGACTTGGGTGATGCAAGAGTGCCTCAAGGAATATGTGATACATGCCGGACAATCATGAAGAAGCGAGATGAAGGCAAAGAAGTTGTTCTACCATCACTGTATGACTTCAAGTCTATCTGTGTCAGATTGGAAACTCGTGGCGAAAACTGTGACTGTCTCATCTGCAGGATTGGGCGTCTAAAGCTGAATGAGAAACATCCGCTATATGTTTCTCGAGCTGATGAGAAAGGGTCCACTGTGCGCTGCAACGATTGTCTGAGTCCCATCGGGAAAGGCTTTCCACACAATTGTAACCAATCCATATTTCGTAAAAACCTCAAAGGACTAGCTGCTCAAAATGAGAAAGTTGCAGAACAGATTGCTGCAAAGGTGATTGCAAGCAAAACAGCTTCACCAAAAGGCACTGTAAGGCTATCAAAACCATCTGGAGGACCACCTCTTCCTGTGACTCCAGGTGCTTCATTTAATAATGAATACCTCAAGTAATGTTACATTGACACGACAAATATTTTTATTCAAGAAGCATTTTTCTCCTTAATAATTTAGTATTTGGAAAAATGTTTCATAAGCCAATTTGTAATTACAGGGCCGATAGAGTGAAGGCCATTGTTGCTTGTGACTTGAAACTGGCCAACATTCTCTGTGGGCTTCAAGCTCACTCAAGCTCTCACCCTTGCTCTTGGTGTAGCATTGATTTCACAAATCTAGAGAAGTCTGAAGCCTTGAGAACACTTGGGTCACTCAGAGAGAGCTATAAAAGCTTCTTGAGTTCAGGGAGCATTCTTGCAGAGGCAAAACACACCGGCAATGTTGTCCACCCACCTATCCTCAGTGGAGCCGATGATGCTCTCATTCTGGACATTTTACCTCCACCGGAATTGCATCTTTTGCTTGGAGTTGTTAACCACATTTTTCAAAAGATGAAAAGTGTATGGCCAAATGCCAAAAAATGGCCAACTTCTCTTAACATGAAACTGAGCCCCTATCATGGAGGCATGTTTGAAGGAAACGATTGTCGCAAACTTCTTCGGAATGTGGATGGGCTTCAACAGTTGGCAGAAGCTGAGTCGGTTTTCCAAGTTTTTGGATTCATCGAAGCGCTCAGGAAGTTTGATGCTGTAGTGAAAAGCTGCTTTGGATCAGACCTTGAGGATGACTTTTTGGACAAAATCCAACAATTTCAAGACTCATACCTTGCCATCCAGAATGCTAGTGTTACACCCAAGATTCATATGGTATTTCACCACATCAAAGACTTTGTGAACCGCCACATGTCACCACTTGGAATTTACAGCGAACAGGTAGTTGAAGCAGCTCATCAAGACTTTTCTCATCATTGGCAACGATACAAACGACTCCCATCTCATCCAGATTACGCTCTTAGACTTAAAAATTGCCTTGTGGACTACAACAGCAAGCACCTTTAATAGTCTTACTCTGCCGAAAATGCCACATTTTATAATTCTAAAATTGTGCAGCTTATTTTAGAACTGTTTAACTAAATTAGAAAGTAGGTGTTTCTTGAATCAAGAAAAAAAACCTAATTTGTGATTGAGAGTGAATTGTTAAGTTTTCAATTTAAAGAAGAAAGTAAAATTTTTGAGTTAAAAGCTTTCACCTCTAATATTTGAGTTTTCTTCAACTCTTCATTTCAACTATTTCAGGTGACTTACCTGATTAAAATTCAAGTTTTATTTCATCTAAAAGTTTTTTTCAGCTTTGAACCTTTACTAAAGCCCCAAGGTGCATGAAGAGGAAACCTTAAAATTAACTAATTGGGCAAAACCCCCAAATTTGTGTTATGTGTACATGCATTCCATTATATTTTACAATCTAATTTTATTTTTTAGTTTTTCATGCAAAAATGATTACTTATTGATTTTCCATTTTGAGCCTATACTAATGCATAGAAAATGTACACGAAAAAGGCCTATTTTATGAAAATCTTAAAACTGACCTAAAAGTTGCAATTTTTTGATATTTTTCTATAGGCTCAATAATTTTTTACATTGATTGGTGCTCAGGGTAGCAAAAAATGTAAAATGGACCCCAGAGTTGGTCATTTTCATTGAAAATTGATTTGCCAATTTTATAAGGAAATTTTGGGGCTCGAAATGATTTTGTGGCCACAGTTTTTTAGGAAATGGTCTAACTCCAAAACTCTAATAACAAAAGTTGTTGCCTATTGCCTATAGAGTATACATACAAAAATTCAGGGCAATCAAACAAAATCTTTTTACCAAAACTAAAAACTTTTGGTACCCACACTGTCAAAATGTATGATTTTGCAAAACGTTTTGGCCTATAACTTAATAACCAAGCAAGATATCTGCATGAATTTTTATACATTGATAGCCATACTATATAGGTACAGCACCATAAAATTTCATGAAGTTCCAATGACCCATTTCAATTTTATGGCTTGTTTAGTAAATAATCGAAATAGTAAAAAAATTAGGAAATTTTCAACTTAAAATTGATTTTTTTTTCTCGGACGTAATAGATGGATTTCAAAACTCCCATTTCTGGACACCTACATGTGTCCACTATCACCCCATATAGGTGGTTTTTTCGGGTTAGCTAGAAGGGCACTATCCCCAAAAATATCAACTGTGGACGTTGTGCTAATCGTCGAGATATAGGTCATAGTGTTATATGAGGTGAGTTGCTCACCTCTTATAACAGTTGTCTCAGTTGTCCGAGAGATTGCTGCGTAAATAGGTTCTCGGATCGGTGTCTCTTTTCATTTCCATTATATAAGAATAAGGATTTCTCGAAGCCTCACTCTTGTCAAATTTGGTTATGGTCTCAATTTTTATGGTTCCGTGACCAGGCTTTGAGCAAGTTTTTTGTCGAAGCGTGTTCGGTTTGAGGTATAGAATTGTTCAAAATGTTCAGCAGCTTTTCGTCCGTTTTGTTTTTGAATTGCTTTTCGTCGGTCAGATAAGAAAATGTTTTTTCTCTTCGACCCGCAAAACGAATAATTCGCTTTTGATGTAAAAGTTTAAATATGTTTTTCTCCTTTGGCTATAGAGATTAGATTTTAATTTTTACATCTGGTGATACCTGAGACCTTGTAGATTAATGCCCAGTCGGTCGTTTTTTCGGTCCTCAAAATTGAGGTTGGCACCATATTTGGATAGGTGTGCCATTGCATCGAAAATAGGAAGAACAACATCAAAAGCGAATTATTCGTTTTGCGGGTCGAAGAGAAAAAACATTTTCTTATCTGACCGACGAAAAGCAATTCAAAAACAAAACGGACGAAAAGCTGCTGAACATTTTGAACAATTCTATACCTCAAACCGAACACGCTTCGACAAAAAACTTGCTCAAAGCCTGGTCACGGAACCATAAAAATTGAGACCATAACCAAATTTGACAAGAGTGAGGCTTCGAGAAATCCTTATTCTTTTAAAATGGAAAGGAAAAGATACACCGATCCGAAAACCTATTTACGCAGCAATCTCTCGGACAACTGAGACAACTGTTATAAGAGGTGAGCAACTCACCTCATATAACACTATGACCTATATCTCGACGATTAGCACAACGTCATTAATTCCACTTCTTACAGCGGTGTCATGCCTGATCAGTCGACCAATTTTGGATAGGTGTGATGGTGAACTTGAATCAATGGTAAAGTCATAGTGCGAGATACGATCGAGTCTCGATGATTTTTCGGATGACTTTTCAAATTGAACTTGACTTTCAGTTATCTGAAAAGTTTGTGAGCAAAAGCTAGTTCGTTTTCTTTGGAATCAATTTCCTATAGCTTGATATATTTTACCATGATTTTATGGGCTTGTTTGAGCTTGTCATTCAAGAGACAACCAACGGCGATGAACAGTAATGAAATGGGTAACATAGGTTGAAAGTTCCACGCGACATTTCGTTAAAGGACGAGATTATGGTGTTTTTCATTTTTTAAAAAAGTAAAAAATTTTAAACAAAAAAATATTTTGCTAAACGCAAAATATTGTTTGTTTTATCTTCACTTAAATTTTGAGACATCTAATTTTAAAATTTGTTTCTCTTTATACTTTTTCTCTTTCGCTACTCGTTATATTAGTTCGTGTGCAACATTTTCTTATGAGCGCAATATCATTTTTAATCCCTTTAATGATAAGAAATCTTTCGAACATAGAGAATCTTAGTACAAGTTCATACATTCTAAACTTTTATAATGAAAATATTTTTATGTGTACTCTGGATAATCTATTCTCTTGCATGTTTTTCTATTTGCGTTAAGCTGACCCTGATTTCCGTTATATCTCACCTTAGTACATTCTCTATTTCTTCCCTATATATCTCCAAAAATACTCGTCTCGTTCTTTTAAAATAATTTTTTAACGATCATTTGTTTGGTCGGGCGTTGGAATTATTCGTTGGAGTGGTAGAATTGATGTTTTAAGTTGCATTACTTTCCTCTCAGAATAGAAATTACAATCGTTTTCTTTTAGAGAACATGTTTATTTTGTATATTTACATGAATTGTTTTACTTGAAGTTATTATAGTGCTTAAGTAATCAAATGTGTCACAGAAAGTTCTTATCTCTTTATCTTCCGTAGGCATTCATTTCAAGAAATGTTTATTTAATGAAAATTTACGAAGAAATTTTTGTTAAAAATTAAACAATCACTTTATTATTTGTTCCTATTCTTCACAAACATTTTTTGAAATAAATTAGCAAAATTTTTGGCACAATATGACTTCCAAAATGTTAATTTTTCGGACGCTACTGTAGTACTCAGACTTAGAGCAAAAAACAGGGCTATCAAGGATAAGATTTTAAAATTGAAAAGTTCGCTAGTAAGAAATGTTGCAAATAAACTTTTGAAAGTCCAACGTTTCAATAAAAAACGAACAAACTGTTCATTTATTGAAACATTAACTGAAACACAAAAAGAAAACTTCAATGAAACTGATTTGTTCTTACTTCATCTTCCTTTTTTTTTTCATCTTTTTAAAAATAGTTATTTAAGTTGACATAATGAACATTCAAACAAATAATGATTAAGTTTTTCTCATCCTTAGGAATAAAGTTTTTCAATCTTTAATGATTTTCTCCATGTAATTTTTTTCATTTAAAACTACACGAGCAATTTATACGTGTTTTCGCATCTCCATCATGTTTTCGACGAGTTATCTCATCAAATTCTCCGTCGATGACGTCTGCGTTTCACAAAGACATTTGATGCAAATCTTTTTATTGCTTGAAGTTGAGCAAAGATAGTTTTATCTTTATTGAGTGAAAAAATTTTGGATTTTAACTAGGGTTGTTCGCCGCAAACAAAAACTTACGAAAATTTCGCATTTTTATCTTCCGTATTTCAAGTTGCTTTTGCGAAAGTTGTTCTTGCGCAAATTCACCTTCCGTAATGCGTTATACGAAAAAAATAAATAATTATTATTCCGTAATAACTCTTTACGAAAAGAAACTTGCGAAACAAATCATTTCGAAAGAATACTTGCGAAACAGTTCCTTACGGAAGGAGCATTTCGGAATGTGCGCTTACGGAATAGACTCGAAAGAATTCATTAAACTGTTATACACAAAAATATTATTATTTATTATTTAATTAACGTTGTTAAATAATTCTTCAATAGTTTTTACATATATATCTGTGTATATATATATATATATATATGTGTGTGTGTATGTGTGTGTGTGTGTGTGTGTGTGTGTGTGTGTGTGTGTGTGTGTGTGTGTGTGTGTGTGTGTGTGTGTGTGTGTGTGTGTGTGTGTGTGTGTGTGTGTGTGTGTGTGTGTGTGTGTGTGTGTGTGTGTGTGTGTATACACACAATATATATACATATATATATATACATACAGTGACCTAGAAAGATTAAGAAAGTTAGGACGGGGTGGGGGTGCTGAAACAGAATATAAGGGGGCCTAACGCAGCTAAAAATTTTAAATTTTAGTTGAGTTAGGCCCCGTTATATTCTATAATTAAATATATTAAATATATTATAATAATTAGTGTTTTAGTTACCTAGTTAATTATACGTATTTGATTCATAAAAGGTAATTAAAAATTTAAAATTAGCCGCGTTTCGTAAGTGTTTTTCTGTTAAGAACCGTTTCGTAAGTTGCGGTGCGAAAGAGTTTCGTTTCGAAAGAAATTTGGTTTTTTATCATTATTTCAAAAAATAAAACCTTAAAATGTTCATTTGTTGCAATACTGCAAATAAAATTTTATTATAAACATTTTGGTATATATAAATTTTATTTTTTACAATTATATCCGTTTGGCCAACAAAAATTTATTATTGACTTCAAAACGTCGTTTAGCGAAAGAGCTCGTTCCGCAAGTGCGACTTCCGCAAGCGCTACTTTCGTATGTAGCAAAATAGTTTTATTTCGCGATTCAACTTGCGAAAGGCGACATTTCGTAAGTAGCATTTGCGAAATGAACATCGGCGGTTTTTTTTGTTTCGTAAAATTCGGTACGAAAAAAAAAAAATTCCTGATTATGAATATCCTTCCGAAAGAATTCTATTTTTCCGGAATTGTACGAAATATTGCGGTTAACAACTCTAATTTTAACACTTGTGTTTTAATCGCAACATTGTGTTTAATAATTTGCTAATAGCAGCAACACAATGTTAAATTCGATTGTGCGTAACACAAGTTCTTAAATTGAAAAAAGATTCTGAAAGAATTCCGCTAAGTTTTCTTAAAATAAAACCAGAATATAAAAGTTTTAATAAAACACGCCAGAAAAATAAAATTTTAATGACATTTACCCTTAATATTAACAAATTAAGTATAAAAAGGTGAATAGCAATAATTCATTAATGTCTGACACTGCGACGTTACATTTAAATCACGCGTTCGAATTAAAAAGCAACAGCTAATCAACTTAGATATTACTGTACAGATTCTTTAATTTTCCACGGTTCCGAGTACTTCAAAAGCTAATTCAGATCAACTAGGAAGTAGTTACTCCAAGTGAAAAAGTTACAAGGATAATAGTGTAAAATTTAAAAGGAGTTATTTTGATAGAGAAAAAATATATATGACTGAGTCCATTTATAATAATTTTATTAATAAGATGAGTTTGTGTCTGTGAGAGAGAGAAATTTAACTGAATTCTAAAATACTTTAATTCAGTTTGCACATTCGTTTACCCAAATTAAGATCAGATAGGATTACGCGAGGTTCTTACTTAATAAGTTCCCCCTAAGTAAGGTTTCCCGAGCGCTGACTTACACCCGCACTCACTTGTTCTATAGCAGTTTTTCGGCTGAGTGAATTTAGATACCGGAATATCCGATAATTGGTTTCCATGTTTGAAAAGCAAAGATTTATGTTATCTCAATACAATCATTTCGATTCCCAGAACATAGAACCTTTAACGATCGATTTTTTAGTCTCCGCAGAGGCCTATATTTGAAAGATATTTTATACTTATATTATTAACAAACATATCGGCTTAACTATATTCATTGACATACTTTATGCTTAAAACATTTAATACAGCTATGTTCAGAAAAATTAGAGGAACAGAGGTGAACACATTTAAACAAGAACAAATTTTAAATATTATTCCAATTTTATTTACAATAATTATAAACTTTCTTCTGCTGCATAAAACTCTTTCATATAAAAACTTTCATAAATATTAAAACTTATTTACAATAAAGTACAATAAAAATCTCTGCAAAGAAAAAAAATTAACTTTAAAAGAGGCGATTGCTCAAAGTAACGATAATTCACGATAAATCACGATATTTTCTCGAATCAAAAAGTAAAAACAAAGAATATCCTAAACTAAATAGTTGAAATTTTACATTTTCTTTAAATTTTGAAGAATTCCTTCCTCTTCCCAACTCCTTATCTTTTTCCCTATCTAAATAAACATGCAAAACAAATTTTGTTATAAATAAACAATTTATTAGTTAATTTACAATTTATTAGTTTGGTAAAGTACACAAGTCATTGCCTTTTTTTGTTGTTTTCTTTTTTTCAACAAAATAATGATCAACTTATACAAGGCCCAAGATTTTCAATTGAACAAAAAAGAAATAAACCATGGTGAGGTAAAATTTGTCTGCAGGGTAAAATGAATGTGATCAGCTTGTTTGCCTTTAAAATCAAACATTTGTGGAATTAAATGCACCAGTGTTGTATGATTTTGAAGATTATGCAAATGTCATAATGCCGCACAACTTTTAGGCAGTTCGTGAGCAAAAAATGCTTCACCAAGGTGTGAAGCCGGAAACGCTGTGCTGGTATGTAAGTGTGAGGGATATTTTGAATCTTGAGTAGAAGGGAAAAAGAAATTGAAAATTTATTTTTTACAGCGTAAATCTATTTAGAAACGAAATGTTATATTTTTTGGAATAGTATAAAACCTTTGCAGCATTATATCTTCACAGATTTATCTTTTCCCTCCACCACACAAACTTTCAAAAGTTATTCATACATAGCTGAGAAAAACACAAAACTGTATATTGAACTTACCAAGTCCAGTTGAATTGCAGGCGAAAGATAGAATAAAGATCCATCTTTGGAACTACACTGACTGTTGGTAGGTGCATTACTATCAATCCCATTTGGGCATCTGTTTTTTACAGCTAACAGTCTATGATAAAGAGCAGTGCATGTGTTGGTTTTTTCGTTTATATATTTAATGCATAACTGAGTAACTGATCATGAATAGAAAATATTAAAATATTAAAATATGATAAAATATTAAATAATTGATGATAAATGTCAAAGCCAAGGATTTAACATCTAAAGTCAAATAATAGATTAAAAAAAGGTCTGGCGCCCTGGAGTTTTATGAAAAAAATCCAGCATCCTTTGGCATCATACATAACAAAGTAAAGTAAAATGGTTACTACTGTTATACGCATAATGCAGCTGAAATTGAAACATTTTTGACTTATCAATAACTAGTTTTATCACCTCTTGATGTTATTACAGCCTAATAACGCCATGGCATACTTTCAATTAGGGATCTAATTGTCTCTTAAGAGATATCTCCCCACTCAGATAAGACATTTTTGCAGCTCGTCTAGACTGTTAGGTGGTGGACGTTGGCTTCTAACACGGCGTCCCATTATGTCCCAAAGATCCCCCTTGGGTTCTTACCTAGACTATGAGCTGGCCACTTCAAAACGTCAATATTAACATTATTTAAATATTCAGTAACAATATGGGCTGTATGTGGTCTTGCATTACCCTTCATAATACAGAATCCATTTCCAATGTATGGTGCAAAATTCCAACATCTATCATCAACAATAAAAAGCTCTGTGCTAGCTGTTAAAGATATTCCACCCCATACCATCAATGAGCCACCTCCGTATAAAGTGGTTTCTCGAATGTTACAAGCAAAATATCTTTCATTTGGTCTCCTGTACACTTTTAGGCAGGGATCAGAATTTACTAGACAAAACCTTGGCTCATCTGTAAATAAGACCTGTCTCCAATAATGCATTTCCCAATCCATTTGCCCCTTGAGGTTGTAAATTTAAAGCACAAAGTCTTCTTCTTATGGTATCATAATTAACAGCAGTTCCATGAACCACATCAAGTTCTATTTGGAGACTTCCTCCAGTAGTGAAATGTTCTCTCAGTGTTCCAAGCAATAAAAATCAGTCCTCCACAACTTTGGTAGCTCATGGTCTGCCTTGGTCATGACATTAGTGTGATCATTGGTCTCTACAAACTTTTATAGAACCCTACCGACTGTTGCATGAGACACTCCAAATCTTCTACCAAGTTGGCAATTTCTTAATCCTGTGTGAAATAACAACTCAAACATAAAGCATTGAGATTTTTTTTACAAAAAAAAAACTTACCTTCGGCTGAAATACCGACGCATCTGCACACCTATGAAAATGAGAATACAAACCAAAACAGCTGCAACAACAGTGATAATCAATGGTAAACTAAACTTTTCTAGAAAGAAAAAAAATTTTTAAAACCACTTATTTTGCTTCCTAAGCCATTTCTTTTTATATCTATAAAAAAAAAAAAAAAAAAAAAAAAAAACATGTTTATTCATTTGTTTTTTGTTTTTTTTTTCTACAAGAATTTGTTAGAACAAATAAGTCAATTTGTGATTTAAAGAGGAGACAATCAAATTCTGATTGTTGCAGTGCCAATTATTTTATGGACTTTATTACTTAATATAATTTATTAAAAACAATTCATTTTTGTAGAGCAGGTTAGACACAATTCATATTTTAATTGTTGCTAATTTTAAAAAAATTGACTGTTTAAAAATTTTATTTTTAGCTATGCCATTTCTATTGTTTATTTTTTCATAATGAACAAATCCTAAACAAATGCTCAGAATAGTTTTGTTTTAGTTTGCACAAATCCTATTCGTGCAAACTAAAACAATAAAACTATTGTTATGATAATTTTGCTTTTGTTTATTGTATTTGATACATTTGATACTTTGGTATGTATTGTTTTTTTTTAATTTACTTTGCAGTGCAATTAATATATTAATAAAGAATAACTTAAAAAGTATCAAATATGAGCATGGAGATAAAAAAAGATTTAGAAAAACTAGCCTTATCAAAAGTCATTCTAAGTTACATTATTGTTTTTGATAAATGAAGTCTTGTAAAAACATTAATGACATTAAGATTTTATCAGACTAAAGATTTCTTTAAATAAGAGGGAAGAAAAGATTACCTTGAACAGCTTTTGTTGATGGATTGTTAGTTAGATAGGCTCCAATATAGGAGGTACATCTTTCACCATCATAATCCCTCGGACATCTTACATTAAAAGCATAATCATCACAATCTTTGCACAACTTTTATATAAAAATATGCAACTAAGTAAACTATTACAACAATAATAATACTAACAACAGTAAATGTGCATTAGTAAGCAAAACATTTTTTAAAATCTTTCCTACTTGCAGATTGGTTTGTAAAGTAACTTGTTGAAGTCATCACGCTCTTTACATACCCCACCATTTTTACAATACCAGGATACACATCTATATCGTGCTGCAAAAAAGTAAACACAATTAATCAAAATAATAGACAAATTAAAATTAAAAATAATATTTATAAATTATATATATAAAATATATAAATTTGATAATATTGATAATATTTAGAAAATTACTGAATCAAGCTTAGAAAATAATTGCTACAAAAGTCAACTTAAAGAAAGATTTGAACAACTTGATCTGATCTTTTCAATGAATCAACTCAATCTGATTTTTTTGACTTTGATTTTAATAGTTTTCTTCAGGAAAAATTCCAAGTTAAGCATTTTTTGAAAAAAAAAACAGCATTTGGAACTTGCCTAATGAACCATTCTCATACAATGGATGAAGATCCAATTTGTTTTGACAACGATAACCTGCATATCCATTCTTACATCTAAAAAAAGTAATCACACCATATCATACAATCCAGGGGGATGAAAAATCATTTGAATCAAAAAGAACAACTAATTGGAGTAGCTTACTGACAAAAGGGTAGGACTTTATCCTTTCCTTTCTTATCTATGCAAGCGCCGTGATTTAAACAGAAATCCTCTTTACATAGGAATGCATCTGGTAAACAAACAAAAAAAACTATTAAACATAAAGAGTATTAAGTAGAAATAAAGGGTGTTTATATTTGCCGTTTTGATAGATATACTATTAAGTGCAATTTATTTTATTGATGTATTTTGTTTTACAATCAAACTTAGTAAAACTTGTTGTTGAACATATTTTGAGTTTCTACTTTAATTTCTGATAAATATTTTTAGAATATTTATCAGATATTAAAGTAACAACTCAAAAATGATCAACAGCAAAAACGTCACCTTTTATTTGTCCATATCCGTTTTAATAGTGACCGTTCTCAGGGTATTTCTAGCCTTGTTCTCTTAGTTATGGCCTAGTGTCAATATCCATTTTAATATTGACTTATCTTAATGTGCTTCTAGCCTAGTGTAATTTTTAGAATGCAGCAAAAACGTCACCTTTGGAAAATAAGTTCTACAGAGTTTTACAGATTAAGGTATTACCAAAAGAAAAATTTTCTTTTTTCTTAAAAATGTTACAACAAAAAATTATTTAGACTTAAAACCTTCAGAATACAAGTTTTGTAGAGAATAAAATTTGCAACAAAAAAATTGCAACTATTAATCCAACCAAGTTTTGTATTGCATATTTATTTTCCCAAAAATTTTATTATAAATATAATTGTGAGCACGGCGATAATGAACAGAAATAAAAATAGTTTATAGTAGGACTGTTCAGATAAAAGCTATTTTTAAAAAAATAGTTATCTTTATAAAATAAAAACAAAAGCTTATTCTTTTTATAACTTTTTATTTTACTATAAATTATGTTTAAACTTTAATTATATTTCTATTTTAATTATGTTTTTATTTAAATAACGATGTAGGAACTCTACCAGGAGTGTTGCAAGTGAAACCATTAGACAATAACTCAATACCAGTAGGGCAAGCACATCTATATAGTGTATTATGCGAAAGCAAGCAAAGATGGCTGCAATAAATATTTGCACATGGATTGGGAACTAAATTGAAAGAACAAATTTATTTGACTAGATCAAGAAAATTTTAAATAATAAACTTAAAAACACGTAATAAGTATGTTTTATACTCTCAGGTTGAAGAACCCCATTGTAAACTGAGATGATGCTGTCACTTGATGGCGAGGCAATTAATCTGGTGACCTGACTCCCTTTAAATTTATTGGATTTTACCACAAAATCTTTTTCTATCCATATGACATCATCAAGAAACAATCCCAAAGTAAATGGGCCTTCAAACCGTTGAATCACCCTTCGAAAATCCTGACCATTTGTTCCAACACAATATATATAATTCAAATCAAACCAATAGATCATCTCAGTTGGAAAATCTAGCACCAGTGTGTATGGTAAAATTTGATGTGATTTGTAAACAATATGTTTTGTAGATTTTTCTCCATCCATGCTTATAGCCCAAATAAATCCCATTTCAAGCCAATACAAGAACCTTTTGCTACAAAAAAGCACATCAAATATTTATCAAACAGCATAATGCTACCATCAATCGTAATATTAAAAAACATGAAATAAAGCCAACAAAAAAATAATAAGTTATTTGCAAAGGATCTCAATCAACCAATTTTATGAAAGTTTCATTTTGATATTAGTTTAAAAGTTCAAAAGTTCACATTTTGTTTTTTTAGCTTTTTGTTTAATTACAATAAATAAATATGCATATATCAAATTGAAATATTAAACAAAAAATCGAATCAAAATATCAACTTAATAACCAAATTAAACTTCAATATTTAAAAGAGAGATGCAACAGAGATGTATTTTTTAAAAAACTTTAAATTATTTGGAAATGAAAACACCTTGGAGAAGGATCTACAACAAGAGCAAAAGGTTTGTTAGCATTCACAAGTTGCAGCATGTTACTTCCATCAAGCTCAGAAACCTCAATAAGATTATCTTTTGGAAGAGTCCAGTAAAGCTTTAATCCCACCCAATCAATTGAGATAGCATAAACTCCGTTTAAATTTTGAATGATATCTTCTTTTATGAGGTTTCTTGGAATAGACTTGTTAGCATTTAAAAGATTTAATCTAAACATAAAAAAGTTGTTGAATTCATCTCACAGCAGAGCATCAAAAAAGCTAATGAACATAAAAAGAAGCAAATTGTAATGAAGAGTAAATCAATGGCATTGAAGTATTCAAGTCACAAAAAGTTACAAAAAGATGTTAATGAGTTCTTTCCTTCTTATATTAAGTTAAATTATGTTACTTTAGAGAGATTTCAAATAACTATGGAAAAAACTGGTGTGAAATCTCAAATCTTCTTCATTCATACTTTCATTTTTTATCAAATCTTAAAAATGATGCCATAAAAAATGAATTTAAAAGATTTTTTGAAAGAGCAAATTGACAAAGAAAAAAAAAGGAAAAAGCTTTTAAGACAAAAAATCGTTTTAAAGTTCATTTATGGTCTCAGATATTTATTTATGGTCCTAAAAATACAAAAGTTCTTAACTTGGTTTGCTGTCATGATAACAAAATCATTATGATAACAAAAAGATAAGAAAATTGGAATCATAAGCTAAATATAATTTAAGTAGTCTATAGTTTGGGAATATAATGTATATAAATATGCAAAAATGTAGGAAAAGTATTTAGGTGTCATTAAGCCAAAACATAAGAATTGCTACATTTCCTCAACCTCACACATTCCTTTTTTTGTTTTTTTTGCATAGATTTCAAGAAGAAAAAAAAACAGAATATACCAAAGCAATATGCTTTTGATTTCAAAAATATTATAAAACTGTAAAACTTTTTGCATTCGTTATAGGTTATTAAAATATTTATTGTTATTTTAATGAAATGTTATTTTTCACCATTCATTAAATGTTGGTTATTAAAATCCTTGAAATAAATTCAAAAATTAAAATTTGAGAAAAAAAAATATGACAAAAAACCACCTGCTTATAACAGATCGCTCCTTGTCTGTCCAATAAATGTAATTATGCTTTGCATGATAAGAGCTTCCACTACCAATTGATATATTATTTAAAATAACATGATAATCTTCATCAAGTTTTTTATATTTATCTTTTATCATGATTACTTGCCCAATGGTGTTATTACCAAGTATGTGCAAAAAGAAACCATCTAAAAGATAATCATAAGATAATCCAAAATTAAAAGAGCAACAAGAATGTTTGCTACAGTGAAAACTACACACTGTAAAATTGAACTCTGAGCAAGAAATACATTTCATGAAATTGCTCATCCAGCCCACGACAGATTTAATATATATATATAGTCAAATATATTTATATTTAAATATAAAATATTTAACATATATCTTAGGTTAACTTTAAATTGCTTTCACTTTTTAGTGCTACAATTTTCAAGATGTTGCATTATCTATACATGAAATATTATTTTTCAATTTTAAACTGTAATCTTTCAACAAAACTTGTATAAAATAAGACATTTATTTATCTAAAGAGATAATCTGAAGAGATTTGAGGTTAATGTTTACAAAATTAAAAAAAGATTTTTTTACCACCAGGGACATCACAAAATCTTTTATCACGTAACTCATATCCATTTATGCAACTACATTGATATCCACCTGGAAAGTTGCGGCACATCTGACTGCATATTCCCAGTACCAAACACTCGTTAACATCTAAGTAAAGCATAAAAAGCAAACAACACTAAATATAAAAATGTGAATTTAGTAAATAAATCTTAGAATTACAAAGGAGTCAGCACTTCAGATCTTCAAAGTGTATTTTTATGTATATTTTGGGAGTTTCAATTTTTTAAAATTATGATAGTATATAAATGTGTTATTCTTTAAGTGTATATTTTTGTTAGAGAACAGCTTTGATAAATTGACAAATATTCTTAAAAATTGCTACACATTCAAATTTATGTGACAGAAAATTAAGCAAAAGCATTATTATTAAACTCTTGAAAAATTTAAGGACAAATCCTAGATTTAAAGTGTGTAAGTAAAAAAAACAGATGATACTTGATTAGAATCCAAAAAAAAAACAGATGATAAATGTAATTAATGGTTAGAATTTAAATGAGTAACTTTCTAGTTAACAGAGCAATTTTAAAACAATATTTGCATAGTAAGTTTCCAGGACTACTTTTTATTACACTCAGTTTCTTTCTAACTAGTTTGCAAATCCCAATTGCAACAAATAATCCAGAATAAAGTTCTTGCATTTAAACATAAAAAAAAGGAATGGAAGTTAATTTTTAAACATTCAAGTAATTGAAGCCATTTTGATAAATCACTTTAAACATGTTTCCTTAAAACACAAACACTTGTCTAGCAATGTGATACTAAATTTGTTAAATAATTTTATCAAGATTTGTCATTGAAAATTACTAACTTCAACTAAATTACAGTACTAAATTTCTTTTGATTATAAATTGAATAAACTTCTTTTACCAATATCTATATTGACATTTAATAATTCATAATACAAAGAATATCTATACCAATTGCCTTTTTAGGCGAGAAAAAAAAAAAACACTAATTACCTATGCAATGGGGATCCAAAATATTTGTACTTTTCTTCTGGTAACCTTCATAACATAGACACTCCCTAAAAACGTTTAAGTCTTTGCAAATCTGAGAGCAACCACCATTCTCAATCATGCACTCATCTTGGTTGCAAAATGGACTCTCATCAAACCCATTGCGACAATCTTTCTTTTTATCACAAAAACCAGATGAATTGAAGCATTGAAATGTATCAAGACATCTAAAAAAAAAAAATGATGCAAATTTATTAATCAAACATTTTTCTAAAGAATCCAATCATTTTCTCAATACTAAATTAGGTATTACTTTGAAATTGAACTAAACCCAAACCTTATAAAACCAGGTTTACAGGCAAAACTGCAATTTGACTCATCATTACCAAATAAGCAGTCATTATATCCATCACACACCTTTTTCTTATTGATACAAACATTTTTTTCACACTGAAATCCTTGACATAAAGGTGTAGAGCTGCAATGTCGCTCATCTGAGCGATCTTCACAATCTTCAATACCATCACAAACCACTTCCTGAGGAACACAGCTGTCAGTTGATTTGCAGTGGTGACCTCCTGCTTTACATCTTGGTTGTATATGGCAAACTGGTGGTGTTTCATCACTTAAATCATAACAATCATCTTCTCCATCACAAAGAAATGGAGCTTTTATGCATCTTTGATTCTTGCAAGTAAAAAAGCCAACAGGACAACTCTGATTTGCTATTTAAAAACAAGTAAAAAAGTTTACCTTTATAGTACTTAAATTAAAAGCAACTTATATGAACATTTCTGAGTAAAGCTTTAGGAAAATGTTATTAGAAAAAAAAAAGAAGAAAAATTAACAATAAAATATCTTCTGTATTGTTGTGTTACATGATTTGTACAGAAGCTGTGTACACAGTCTGGTTGTATAGAAGCTGTATACAAAGTCTGATTAAAGTCATTAGTGCTTAGATTTGACACTTCGAACCAAAGCAATTCAGTACTGCTTCCAGCTATAAAAATTATTTTCTTTTCAAGAACAATTTTCACATGTTTGTGACCTTCAAGTGGACTCTTTTGAGCTGTGTGCATTAGCATTCTGCAGTTTTGTCAATGTGTTTCATAACAGCTTTGAGTAGGTGGTGGTGGTCAGCTAAACTTTGATTAGCAAAATAAAGAAGTGTACTTATGACAATATAGACATTGGTGTTCAGGAGTTACAAAAGGCAGCTGTTGAGCGCAGCCTTTTGTAACTCCTGAACACCAATGTCTATATTGAAAAAAAAAAAGGGTCTTCTTGCTCAACCACTTGATGGTCTTTTGCTGAAATATATACATGTGGAGTTGAGCATTGCCTAAACCTACACATCATATGGTCAAATTGTTCAGGGCAATAGCATTTGGCATTATTACCAAGTTGCTTATTAAACACTTCACTTCAGTGAAGCCTGCATTGGCAGCAATCAGGTAGTGAGATTGGTTTTTTTTCATCATCTATGTATGCCACATATAGCAGGCAACCCTTTCTCCTCATGCAAGCCTGTGATTAACAACTTCAGTGCCAGTGAACTAAATGAACTACAGGAGAGTCAAGCTCATGGCTTGCCATACTTTTAAAGTTATTCTTTGCCCTTTAAACTTATAAACAAATTGAAATGTCAAAGTTAAAACATTTACCACATACACTTGGAAATTCATCACTGAAATCTCCACAATCATTTTCCCCATCACAAACCCATTTTTTATTTATGCAAATACCTGTACCACACAAAAAATTATGTTCAGTGCAGTTATCAGCAGCTAAATAAAAAAAACTATCACTTTAAAATTAGAACCATTATGATAGATTATAACTATTTTATTTTATAGCTTTGTCTTAGAAGAAACTAAAATTTTATTTAAAATTTTGAACAAGTTTTTAAAAACACGCACGACAATCTCTTTCATCAGAACTATCTTCACAATCACGCCTAAAATTGCACTTCTCTAACAAAGTGTAACAAGTCTTTTCACCGTCACATTTTATTTGGTTTTCAGTGCATTCATCTAAAAATAAATTTTGGTCATTATAATAGTATGTTTAAATTTTCCTCTCTTTAAGTGTAACATGGCTTAAATCTTTAACAAACTACAGATTTTTTGAGAAAAAATATCTTACCTAAAGAGCGTCCATCATACTGGCACCTTAACCCATAATAATTGTCAGCACATCTGCATTCATTGATATAAAAAAATGTAAACTTTTCATCTAAAATTTCTTTTTCCCTCAAAATATATATATATATATATATATATATATATATATATATATATATATATATATATATATATATATATATATATATATATACACACACATAACTTTTTGTCATAATTTTTTTTTTCAAATTTTAATTTTTCAATTTATTTCTATGATTTTAAGAACTGAGTACAAAATGCAGATTATTAGAAGAATATATATACGTATATATATATATATATATATATATATATACATATATATATATATATGTACGTATATATATATACATATATATATGTATATATATATATACGTATATATATATATACATATATATATATATATATACGTATATATATATATATATATATATGTGTGTATATATATATATATATATATATATATATATATATATATATATATATATATATATATATATATATATATATATATATATATATATATATATATATATATATATATATATATATATATAATAGAATAATAATTTTCTCATAAAAAATATTAGTATTTAGATAAAAATTATTAACATTTAAATTTTCAATAACAGATTTAAAACATTTGGAAATTTATTATTTTATTTTGTGTAAAAAATAAAGGCTTTTGTATTGAAAAAGGGAGAAGTTACCAAATATAATTGACACTAACAAAATCTTTAATTCCTAGTATAAGTTATTCTTACTTCTCTTCCAGTACCCATTCATTTACGAGTAAATGGGGAATTAGAAAGATATAAAGAATCATTGAGAAGCTGATTCTTCTATATCTTTTATTTACTTTTGGGCAGTTTCTGTTCTTTATCTTATTCTCTCACTGCTAAGATGGCAACAAGCCATAAATGCCGAAATTCCAATTTCTTCCTGGTATTTCTTTCACTAGTCTACTGCAGTGATTACTTTCAAAAAAAATTTTTATCATGAGTTTAATTTTGATTATAAAAATTGAAATGCCAATCTTTCTATTGTCTTCAAACTAAAATTCTAACAAGTGAATTATTACACCCAGTTTAAAAATTCAAGCATGAAGATTAATAAACAAATTTGTAACAATAGTAAAAAACAATTTCTAATAAAACTTACAAGCAAACTTCATAATTTTCGATTCTTTCTGTATCATTAATACATGTTCCTCCATTCAAACAAAAGTTTTCAATTAAGCACCAATCTTTTTCAAAAAAAAAAAATTATTTATATATAAATAAATATACAAATTTTTGCTTGAAACGAAGATAAACTGATATTAAATTTTTTTGCTAAGTCTTTTTATGAATTAGACAAAAAGTTTCCGAAGAATCAAAGGTTTTACTTTGCATAATTTCAACTGTTGAACCCTGGATTTGATCCACGTCCTAGTTCTCATTTGATGGTGATATGCTAAGACAAATGATGTTTTAACATATCTGCTGATTTCCCTTTCTAGAGTCCATTGGAAACAATATCAGGTGTTTAATATTTTAAAAGAACGTTGATTTGTGACCATTTGTTTTATTTGATTTGTTCAGAGTGTAATTACTTCTTTGAACTTTTTTTTTATTTAAAGAAAACAATTAAACATTCTGTTTCGTTTTGGTTTATTGTTATTTTTGTTTTTGTTTTTGTTTTTTTGTCCCAAAAAATGATAATAAAATCTTTAATTTTGATGAAAGTTCTCTTAAGTTAAACATTGTTGTTAGGCCATACTTTTCTCTTACATACCTTATCATTATTTAAGAAAGTGAAATAATAAAAAAAATCATTAAATAAATAAAAAGAATCAAACTATTTTCAACTGCTAATGGAAAAAGAGATAAAAACCTTTTACGTCGCTCTTTTTCATTAAACTACAGTGGAAAATGCAGAAAAGCAATGCTATTTCATCAAATAACCACATTGTTTTTTTGGAAAACATTAATGTAACTACCACGTGAGAAATTAGGAAAAATTTTTTTTTTTTTTCGAAACAATACATCTACTTCGCTTTATTCCATTCAGAACATCGCATTTGTTACCTATGAATTGAAAAAAAAACCCGAAAAAGATGAAATAAAAAACTCCCTTTCATCCAGATGCGATTTTTCCTCGGATTGCATCCTTTAATTGTAAAAAAAATTATTTGGTGGAATCCAGGACATTGATTAAAACCCGCCTAACAAAAACAATCGTAGAGACCGGGCCCGGTTGGCTCAAGGAATGATTTGACACTGCGTTTAACTTTGGAGTTTTTCACCAGAAGTTTAAGAAATCACATGAAATCTCCTAACTTAGCTCATTCATCTTCCAGTGAAGCATTAACTTACTGATTTTCCAGTGCTATATTAGGGCAATTAGCGAGTGTCCTAATAATACGCTGTTACAGTTAGAAGATAAAGCAATTTTTGGGTTTTTTTTTTTGAAACTTTTAATGGCCTACAGGTATGCGAAACTATATCAAGAATTGGAGTAAAAAATAAAGCAGTAGGGGAAGGCTGGTCTACCGCTTACCTCAATAAACAAGAAGCTGTTAATAATTCGTAGCAAAAGCTTTCGGCGCTCTGTTTAGTGAAAATAATGCTAAATAAAATTAATTGATATGAAAAATCGAAACAAACGTTTTTTTGACGTCTACGTACATTTATATATTTATTTTCTTTTATGTTTATCATTTATGTAATTTGCACGAAAGATTGGAGAAAGATCCATGAAGCGAGTTAAAACTTTCTTCCTTTTGGAATTTAATTATTAGTTTAGATATATTACATAAAGAATCATATGAAGATAAATAATAATCGTTAAGATCATCTTATAATTGAAGTAAGTATATAAAATAGTTATATATACATTTTTATTAGATAAAGTAGAAAGGATTTAAATTTTAATTAGATAAAGTAGAAAGGATTTAAATTTTAATTAGATGAAGTAGAAAGGATTTAAATTTTTTAAATCGTTTATATTTTTTTTGCTTTAGTTTATCTTTTTGCAATTTTGTTTTTATTATCTTATTTTTTAGAAGGAAGATAGGGGTATGTATGTTATTTAAAGTTATACTAATGCTATTTCCATAAAATGGTTATTACTACATTGAAATTTCTGTGATGCTACTAACTATTTTTGTTCTTTTTTAGAAAATTTAGAAAAGTAAATTAAACTTTTGTGCCAACACTGACAAGGTATGTCACATGTTATTGTATGTAAAGGTTAAATATTGTTATGAAGATTACAGTTCTTATGAAGAAAAAAAAGAAGGTAAAGAGTATTGTTTGTAAATATATATTTTGTATCTTTTTAAATTTTCTCGCATCATTTTTAAAATTTTGGTTTGCACACGTTTATTGTTTGCATATATGCTTTTTTGATATGTGTGTATGTGGTAATAAGTGCTTTATAGTTGTTTTATCAATGTGTTTTTATAATAATGTTTTTATAATAATTGTTGTAAACCATAATAAAAAAGTCTTTCATGTATATTTTGGCTTTTATCAAATATAAGAAAAAGGCTATACAAGAACCACAAACATTTATAGTATATAAGATAGCGTAGCTAATAACCGTATGTATAATAGGTTTTGTAAATAGCGTTACTAATAACTGTAATATTCAGAAGACGTCAGAAACATTCAGAAGTGACGTCATGAGTGTTATATTACATTATTACTTAAATTATAACAGTCTTCTCCACGTTAGGAAAGTTTTAGGGCGAAGTATAGACTAAACCTCTGATATTATACTAGGAAAGAAAGTAGTCGTCGAGATACTTTGGCCTCTTCGTAACGCGTCCTGTTCTTGAGGGTATTCTCGGGAGTAGTAACTTTCTGTATAGGCTGACTAGGTACCGCTGTTGTAGGTGACTGATTACAAGGGATACTATCTATAATTGAATTCTCAACTAATGGGTTTGAAGTTACCTCGTTGGTTTCGTTTAATTCTTCTTGGTTTCTGTTTATGGAATTGTTGGTATTGTTGCTAATGATCATCTGTTCCATGTTCAAATCACCGGATTGTTGTTGGACTGATTCTGTTGGGGGATTTAGGTCTTCTAGTGGGGCGAGGTCGTTTGTTGAAACAGTATCAATTTTTCCATTTTGAAATTTTATTCGAGCGTAGTGGGGCGATATTGTTTCTAGCAGTTGAACTCTGTCAACGAGTTGATCTCCTTTCATTCGTACCTGACGTCTGTAAAGGATTGTGGCATCCTGTGTTTTGTTAAGAGGTTAGGTAAAACAGTGCCTATTATTGACGAGCGTTGAAAGTTCATCATCCTCTGATGGGGTGTTTCGTTAGTGACGGTACGCAAAAGTCCTCTTATGGAGGACAAAGCCATTTGCAATACTATTTCCCATTTCTCTTTTTCTAGACTTAAGGTTTTCAGAGCTAGACTAACGGCTTTTAGTATTGTTCCGTTTATTCGTTCACACTGACCATTGCCTTGGGGATGGTAAGGAGTGGTTCTAGTTTTAATTACTCCGTTCTTTTCAAGAAAAACTTTGATTTTTAAGCTTTCGAACTGAGTTCCACGATCTGTATTAATAGATGATGGTGCACCAAATAATGAAAAGAGGCTGAGAAGGTGTCGTATAACAAAGTCAGCTGATATGTCTTGACAGGGGAATGCAAATGGGTAGCGTGAGTACTCGTCCACCACTACGAGGATGTATTTGTTTGCTGTAGTGGATTGTAAGGGTCCAATAAAGTCCATCGATAAGCGTTCCCAAGGCCTTCCCAGTGGGAAAAAAGACGTCGAAAAGACGTCTTTTCAAATCTTATTTACGATGTCTTTAAGGCGTCTTTTTTTAGTCGATTATGCAAATCTAAAAGACATCTTTTTTCGACATCGAAAAGACGTCTTTTTTTGTCTTTATCTTATCATGAAAAGACATGAAAAATGCGTCTTTAAGACGTCTTTTTTTAGTCGATTATGCAAATCTAAAAGACATCTTTTTTTGTCTTTATCTTGTCATGAAAAGGCATAAAAAATGCGTCTTTAAGACATCTTTGCTAGTCGATTATGCACATCTAAAAAAGTTTTTAGATGTGCATAATCGACGTCGGAAAGACTTGATTATGCACATCTAAAAACTAATGCTAAGAAAAAAACCTCATTTAAAAGTCAATGTAAAAGAGGAAGCATTTTCTTCATCTTTTATAGGTTTAAACATAGGAGAATTATTTATAAATAAAACAGCAGGATTGTTCAACAGAATATATTAATTTAAGAGTCATCAGCAGATTCATCTCCAGATTCATCATAATCTTCACGTTCCTCTTTTTCCTCTGTTACTTGAGCTTTCTCCTCTGTTTCTGGGCGTTGGTTCTTACGCGACCCCCCGATTTGATCAGGGGCGTTCTTCAGCTTTCTCTGGATAAAATTAACTATTTCTCGTCGAGAACTTTTTTTAAACGAGCTGGCTACGACTTCTAAAAAATAAGTGAACATGAAAAACAGTCAATTGTTTTTATGTAATATGAAATAGCAAATGAAATTTTATCAGCTGAGTGAAACACATTAGACTTACCGACTATTAATTCAAAAAGAGCTGATCCTTTCAACCCCCTCTTGTTTCCAGTGCGGTCCTTTCTTTTTGTCCCCGCTAAGTTAAATTGGGACAGGAGTCCAACGGTAAACAGTCTTAAAATATAAAAAATGAGTATGCTAAAGAAATTTATTATTATCAAAATGACTGTACAACGATCTTTTATATTATGTAGTACTTAAACCAAACTAAGCATTTGCAGCTCTCAGATTTGCTATAAAAGACAAGTTATCGAAAACAGATATTGATACTTTTCCTGTCTTCTATGACGTGACTCTTTAATTTAATTTCGCTGAAATTAAGTGTTGTAGACCCATAACAATTTAAAAATCCTTTATTGACTAAAGACTTTCAAAAACGAAAAGATAATTCAGCTAATACACATTAAGAGTTGTTATTTATTTAAACTGGATAAAAGTATTATTCAAATCTCTATTTTAGCCTGAAACATTATGATGCTTTACTTAAAAACATAAAATTATAAAAACAGGCAATATTATTAGCATCACAGATGAAACACACATAAACAAAAATGAAGACAAGAAAACTGCAATGATGTTTAGCTATAAGAAAGTGTACCTTTCCAGTATCATTTTTACTTGGTCTTTTGTATCTAAACCACGGACTTGACGTAAAGATTTTCTCTGTAAGGCAACACAATAAATACCATGGTAACGTTGTTTAAAAACAGCTTTCTGGTTATAGCGAGGTTCTCTAACCTTACTTATAAAATTTTAATACTAAAATGACAAGACATTGGAAATTCCATAACTTTTCAATCTTGTTTGAATATGAAAAAACTAGACACATAAAAAAAAACAAAAAACAAATACCATGATTGAACGTTTCTGTTCGTCTAACAACTCTCTTTCTAAGGCATTAAAATTCTCCATCGTTGCCATCATTTTTATCGCTCGGCTATCCTTTTCTTCTGTTGGCCAACGACAATTAACAACATTTTCTTTTATCTCCCACAAGAGACCAAGTGAAAGTTTCTGGTACTCTGAAACCGATTAAGATAAAAAATCTTGTGCAAATAATAATTCTTGTAGAAGCCTTGATTTTTTTTTTAAAAAAATCCCAAAGTCCTCCTATCTAGCATTTAAAATAAGAGACCAATTCAACACATTTTACACAGGAATAATTTTTAAAATGATTTTAATTTGAAAAGTTCAACTAAATAAAAACTCCATTGAATTCCTGTGAATAGAAAAAAAGAGTCAAAAAATAAATATTAAATCTAAAAAATTAGAACTTAAAACAACCTTACCAGCATCGCTTAGTGGAAACCGTAGCTTCTCAAAGGGATCTAAAAATAATTATATGCAGAAATAGAATATCATTGAAAAGGATCAAGTTATTTACAGAAATATTATCAAACAATTTCTAGTTATTTCAAGCTTTCTATGCAGCATGGTAATATACTTTAAATAAAGAAATCCTAAGATATATCATTCGGTTTGCTGCTAATAATCATTATATCCAAAGCATGCATCCTTTAACATAGTGTTTATTTGATTAATCTAAATTGTTCACATTGTTTAACTTAAACACATATTATATAAAAGCACTATCCTCGTATCCTACAGCTGCAACATGGTTAGATGTGCTACACTAAAACTTAAGTCATTTAGCAGTGTTCCTCTGGGTTTTTGGCAGGGTTGGCATTAAAAAACCCACCTAAAAAAACCCAGTTAAAAAAACCCAAAAAAACCCGGGTTTTTTTGGGTTTTTTTAAAATAATATTTTATTTAAAGGATTCTCTTTGCTTGGTTTTTTTTCTGTGATTTATTTATTTCAGAAAACATTTAAACACAATTATGACTAATTAAAAGGTAATTATTTAAAAGAAGATATGGATATGATCAGAATATAGTATTTAATAAGAATCAAATTTTTTAAAAGACATGATTTTTTTGAAATGTTTCTGAAAAAAAGAGTTTTAGTATTTTTTACAATATACTTTCAGTGATCTCAGTGGCTTTCATCAACCATATCAAAGTCAGGCCTGTGTTCTATCTTACAAATTATTCAAGAAACTTTTATTCAAACAGTATTATTATTTGTGTAGCATTAAGTATATTTAACTTGCATATTTCGATGCAATGTGTATTTTTCAGAAAAAAACCTTTATAAGAATGCCATTCAGAAGTGGAAGGAAGAAAGGATGGGAGTGGAAGGAGGTCAGTGAGAAAGAAGGGGACAAAAATAGTGTTCAGTGTGACCATTGTTCAGAGAAGATTAGTGGAAAAATTGAAAGAGTTCGTATTCATTTGGAGAAGTGTAAAGAGAGAAAGAAGGACACTGATGAACAAGAACCAAGACCTGGAAGCTCAATGAGCAATATTAGCCTCTTGTCAAATGAGTCAGATACTTCAATTTCCAAAGGATCTATTATGTCCAGCTCCACATTAGCAAAAAAAATTAAAAGTAGTAACTTAAATAACTTTGTAGTTAGAACATCAAATGATCAGAAAGATGCCATAGACAAGCAAGTTGCCCGGTTTTTTTTCAGCTCTAACATGTCTTTTAATTCAGTGGAAAATTGTGAGTTTCAGAAACTTGGCTCTCTTCTTCGTCCTAGTTATGTCCCACCAAGCCGAAAGAAACTGGGTGGAGATCTATTAAATGAAGTCTATGATGATCTGTCAGCTGGGATAAAGAACGAACTGGAAACCAAAGACACGTTGATAATTTGTCAAGAAGGATGGTCTAGTATTCAGAATGACCCAATAATTGCTCACTCATTTTATGATGGAAAAAAGAGTTATTTGTACAACATAGTTGACTCAGGATCAGAAAAAAAAACTGCAGAATACTGCTTCAAAATCATCAATGAAGCTATAGTTAGCATAAAAAATGATTATAATAAGTTTGTATTTGCTGTCTGCACTGACAATGAAGCTAAGATGAAGAAAATGAAAGAGTTTATCAAACAAGAGTATCCTGATATGTTAACATATGGCTGTAATGCACACTGTATGAATTTGCTACAGAAAGACATTTGCAATTCTTTTTCAACAATTCTAAAACAGGTTGTGGAAGTTCAGAAATATTTTAGAAATGTGCATATGGCCCATGGTTTGTTAAAGGAAAAAGGTGGATGTATGCCTCAGCTGCCAAATCAAACACGCTGGAACTCTCAAGTTGCCTGCATTGAGACATACCAGAAAAATTATAACTTCTACGTGGAGATCTATGGAGAAAAGATGGAAGATTTTCCAGCCAATATTGGAAGAATAATTGAGAATATAGCCATCAAACATGAGGCAAGTCGTCTTCTTAGTGAAATGAAAAAATTGGGGATTGCCTTAGACAAGATGCAGAGTAATTCTTGTCATCTCTCTGACGCAGTTCATTTCTGGTATTCATTGATAAAGAATGAAGAGCTATCCATATACTATGATGCAATAAAGAAGAGATTTCAAGATGCTGTACAATCCTTTCATCTTTTTGCGTTTATAACTGACCATCTCTATGTAGATGATTACAAAAGCTTCATTGATAATGATAATGAAAACATTGCAGAACAATGGTTAGAGGACAGGAACCCTGATTTCTTGGGTTTAATACACAAGTTTAACTTAAAGGACAGGGAGGTGTTCCCCAAACAAATGTTCTCAGAATCACTGAAGGTTATCTCTCCATCAGAATGGTGGAACATTATAAAAGGAAAGGTTACTAGATCTCAAATCAGGGATAAAGAGGTTTCTGCCAATTTCTGCAGCTTTCTAGCTTCTCTACACTCCTGTCCTGCTAGCTCAGCCTCAATTGAGAGATGGTTTTCAACCTTTGGATTTGTCTGGTCGAAGATCAGGAATCATCTTGGTGCAGATAAGGCAATGAAACTTGTGAAGATTTACAAATCATTTCACAATAGCTCAGCAGCTGACAGCAGTTCCTGTGATGATATCGAATCTGATCAATAAGTAGGTAAGTAGTAGGAAAAATCGTTTTTAACTTCAGTATAACCATCTAAATTCTGAAAAAAATTCTATTTCTATTATTTAAGTGTAATTTATATTTGTTTTAGTTTATTCTTGATGATCCCAGAGGAGGTGTTTAACTGGAAATCTGTCAAAAACATCTGAAAAGCTGACAAGAATTGAAAATTATTGTAATAATCAAACAAAGTAAAATTATGTAAGGAGAATTTTATTTACAGTTCTTCAATTTATTAAATTTTCCTTGTAAAAGCTCTTTTCAATAAATAAATATAACTATTACCATGTGTTTTTAATTATTATTTTGAAAAAAATAAATGTTTAAAGATAGTTTGAATGCAAAATAGGTATTATGTCTTTCATTTTCTAAGCAAAAAAAAGCTATTTTTAAAAAAACCCCAAAAAACCCAAAAAAACCCAATAAAATCCAAAAAAAAACCAGTGGGCTGGGTTTTTTCCAACCCTGGTTTTTGGTGTATATATACATATACACATACATTTAAATATATATATATATATATATATATATATATATATATATATATATATATATATATATATATATATATATATATATATAAAATATATTTATATATATTTAAAAAAATGTAATAGCAACATGAAAAAGCATACCTTTTTTTGAAGTTGGGTCAATTGGAAATACAGCTGTACCTGAGAAAAATTAATAGTAAAATATGAAATATGAATGATAGTCAAGATTATAAGCAGCAGATCGATCAAAACATAATATTCAGAAACATCTTTTTTTTATCAACAAAAAAAAAATTTCAATCATCTTACAACGGTTAAATTAAGAGATCGCAAATTATAAAGCTATCTAGTTAATTATAATTTATCTACATTTTATCTAGATAAAAAATCTAGAATTATAAAATATCTATTCTTCAAAGTTTCATTTGTTAGCTACTTCACCTAACAAATTAAAGCCTCTTCCATAAATTCATGGTTTTCCATAAACTGAAACTTTGAAGACCAGATACTTTTACAAATATTGTAATTCGCGATCTCTTAATTCAACCCTTGTCTTATTTTAAGGTCAATCAGTCAATAATGAAAAATTGACTTAAGTAAGAAGTATTTCTGAATAACATAAAATATACAAAACAACATGATGAGCCTAGTTTACAGCAAACAAATCACATTGTAAATGGTTTCAAAGAAACATGGAATTTAATAAGACAAACCGCCAGACATGTTAGCCAATGATTCTTCTGTTGATGGTATAGTACTTTCATATTCAGAATCTAAATACAACATTTATACATCTTTAAATTGCACCCATTGTAGAAAAGGGACGTATATCCATTTTTGCCAAAAATGAGAAATTCAGACAGTAAAAACTATGGAATATTATCCATGTTATCTTAAAGTATTATGCTTTGAATATTTATAATTAATGAGTTATTAATAATTATAAAAAAGGTGTATATGCCATTGTGTTGAATACCATTATAGAGAAGAGACGTATTGGACAACACAAATTTTTTTTTGCATTTTGGAGATACAACCCTTTTCTTAAACAGGTGCGAAATACAAAAAAAATTGAATGGATTTCTACATATTTCCATTAAACATTAAATGTTTCTGAGCTTACCACTAAGCTGGCCTGATGCTGCAAGGCTCAATTGCGGTCTTTTACAAGAAGTTGATGATTCACAACCTTAAAAAAAAGCACAAATTTTGAATCACAAAAAAACATTTTTACTGTGATGAGTAAATCAACCAAATTAGATAATGATTAGATAATTGATATGATTAGATAATTGATTATATAATTGATAGATATGATTAGATAATTGTGTTTTGCATAACAAAATTTGACTTACTAATAGTAGAATGTGGACGCTTTGGGGTAGACGACCATAATCTTGAGCTATTCCTCTGGATCCATGTTGGTTGTGTTTTCTCTGAATTTAGTTTTTTAAAACTTAATTTAAAGTAATTGATAAAGTTACTGTAAAAAGACTTTGTTCTACCATGTTTAAATACTATATTGTGAGACTTTGCAAGAGAAATAGACACTTATTAGTTACTTATATTAATAAAATGATTTAAAATTAAACGCACCTTTATCTGAAACAGAAGATGAAGAAAAGTCAACTTTTTCTGAAAACAACTTTGGTGGGACTGGCAAACTAGAGCACAGTTTTGCAGACAATTCTAAAGATAAATCTACTGTCATTATGTGCATTTTTTACTTGCTTTGTTAATGACAGACAACAGTTAAAAAGGAAATAACAACTTTAACATAAAAGATAAAGAGCCAATCTTTTGTCTTAACAATTTCATCATTTAACTAAATACAAACATCAAAATTATTCAGATCATTTAAAACATTGAAAAAAAAAAATTGCAAGCTTACTCAATGCTTCTTCTTTTCTATTGTCCGTTTCGCTGGCACTTGAACACGTAAATACAGACAGATATTGTTCACAGGTTTCTTTTTCGTCTGGAAATAAATATTTTAATTTAATATATAATAAATAAGGTGACTATATTTGAAAAATACCAGACGCCTACAAGGAATAAACTTGGTATGTATAAATACAAATGGAATTCAAATCAGGCCCATAGCCTGATTTAAATACGTTTTCTTTAAAGGGGGAGGACTTTTTCAAGAGGCGCCAAAAATTAAAATAAAAATAAAGGCGCCCAAGGGCAATTTTTTTTATTCCTTCTATATTCATCTATATTCATCTAATAGAATGATTAATTATATTTTTTATATTTTCAAGGCAGTCTCGCCTTACCCTTTTTTAAGTTGTACTAACTTTTTTGAATATATGTTTAATTTCAATTTTTTAAAACAGGACAAAAAGCAGGGTAGCACATGAATTTTATTTGCTTTTTTTAATGTATAAATGCGTACACAAACGCATACAAACCCCAAAAGCGCAAAACTACCGTCAAACACGTATGTATGGTCACCTTAGAAATAAACAACAATCTTCAAGAACAACATATTAAAAAATTAGGTGACATATTGAATGTTTGTAAAGTCTAACTACATGCGTATTTCAGCCTTGCTTATGTGTTAAAATCCAAAATGAAACTGTAAAACTTTTTAAAACACTTACCTGCAACTAACTTAATTGAGACTAGATCATACTGATACCATAGCTCTTTGTTTGGTGGAGAATTTTTGTACTTCAGTACATTTATGCTTTGTGGCCAATACAATTTTTTCTCTCCCTTGTCTAACCAATTTACTGGCACCACACCATCCACTTTTTGCTTCTTCCCATTAACATTTTCTAGCCAAACAGCTGCGGCCCATCCATTTTTAAACTCCATTTAAGCAAAATGTTTTAAGTATACAAAAGCACTATATTTAAAATCAATGATAAATTAAATCTTCAATGAAGTCAATGAATTTTCAATAAAAAAAAAACATAGAAAAAAACAACAACAATGTAATAAGAATAGATTTTTAAGTGAAAAGTTTAAAGATAAACAAGTTGTCAAAGATACATATATATATATATATATATATATACATATATATATATATATATATATATATATATATATATATATATATATATATATATATATATATATATATATATATATATATACCGCATCATCCCAGATAAGGGTACTGGGCTTACAATTCATTGGTAAGCCTTTTTTAGACTGATAATTGGTGAGCACATATCCGGGTGTATAACAATTTGTGTCAAAATAAATTTACAAGTTTTTATATTTTTCAAGTGTACATGAAAGATGTGACAAAAATTTTTTCTATTTTATTTTTAAGAAACAATTATATAGACATTTATAGTCTTTCTTTGTTGAGTTTACAGTCTTATCCCCTTTGTTGTCAGTTTCCCTAATATATCCAGTTAATGGTTTTGTGATTGATGTATTTTAATATATAGTGCATATATCAAAGGGCTTATATCCATAATATAATATGAGTTTGGATTTAGGGGACATTTATCAGGAATAATATGATATGTATACTTTGTTATTTATATAAATAATCTAAAATCATGTTTATTATAGAGTCAAATATTGCATTTAGCGTTCTTTATTATGCAACAATGGAAAAATTGCATGACCATTTTCAAATGGTAATACAGCAGCTTTTTTAATCAATTCATCAGCTTTTAAAAGCACATCTTCTGCCTTTCTGTTCAAAATATCTCGAACAAAACCAATTCCTAGATTTCTTGAATCAAGAGGTGTGTTGTATAAACACTCTAAGTCCCTTCTCCTGAAGACACCACATTTATAAGTGGATTTGTCAATTTTTTCCTTCACAAAACACAATTTCCCGCTTCCAAGAATAAACCATGAATCTCTAAACCTTTTACAGAATTTGTACTTTTTTCCACTCTCAATTAAAATTCTTGGTGAAACCAATCTACAACAAACTTGAGCAATCGGATTGTGAGCACTTTTAATGCATTTTTTGATTTGCTGTAAAAAATTCTCAAAAGGAAATGCGGACAATTGATTCAAGGAGCAATTAAAATTTTCAACATCATCAGCAAGATGAATGAGAGAGTGAACATTATAAACTGAGAAGGTCTCTCCGAAGACATGCTTTGCATTTGCTACAAAATACTGAGTAAGATTTCTAGCATAATCTAAAAAATGGTTTCGCTTGCCATCATCATCAGTTAAAAGTATTGACATTGCAACATGTAAAACTAGAAAAATGTCATAAACCTTTTTAGGCACAGTTTTTTTTAACACTAGGGGACCAGTATACAAAAGGAATTGTCTAAATTCTGTGGCTTTCCAGTAGCTGAGCTCATCAAGGGATCGAGGTTGTCTTGCAAAATCAGAGGGAAGCTTTTGACTCAACAAAGACAAGCCTGAAGATATTGAGTCTTTTGTAGCTGCAGAGAGTCTGCAAATCCTCGGTCCATTAATCAAAAAAGTTAATACTCGTTTCATGACTCCAAGACACACCAAGTGCATGTAGTCTAAAACAAATTGACTAATGCAGCAAACCATTCCAATAAATGGAGATTTTCCAATTTGGTGACCACTTTCAAGATACTCTAAATTGTCAAAATCCACTGAAACTCTCAAAGAAAAGAGATCATCACTGTTAAAAACAACCCTACCTAACCAATTTCCTCTTACCAAACATCGCTCACAGGATTCATAACCAGTGTGACCAACAATACATTTCAAAAACGATCGTGCTGGCGCATCACAGACAAATGCCTTGACCACAATTTGGTGAGTAGCTATGCTTGATACTATACCATATTCAGAAAGAGTTTCAAGTTCTTCCAAAAATTCTCGGAGAAATTCCTGCACCGGCGTTGGTTTTTTTGTTCCATAAAACAAAGCAACAACAAACACTGTTTTCCTAATAAGGCATAAGATAGTCCAAAATGATGTTTTTCTAGAATTAAACACAGGTAGTGCATCAATGTTAAAACTGATTTCCAAGGTTTGTTTTTCTAATTCACACTCTACAAACTTTAATAAAGAATTTTTAAGACCAAGATAAATATACTCGCCACCACATCTTTTTTGAATTTTAAAGTCAGATACATTGTTGTTACACAAACCACGATAAGATTTAGGGAGTTCTGGATGACTATTTTCCCTTAATAGCTTAAGAAGATCTTCTACAAATTGTCTGGAAACATTGTGTTTTTGAACAAGGTTAGAAAAATCATTTTGGAAAGATTTGTCTCCTTGTCTGCACAGCTTTCTTCACTACTACTACTATCCAACGGATATGCAGAAAAAGAAGTCTCATCAAAATCAAAATCTGTTTCATGAACCACAGAACAAAATTGGGTATCATTTAAAATAGAATCATTTAGAAAGGAATCTACATAAGTAGTGTTATTTCTAGGCAACAATGATCCCATGTCTTCATAATCGAAAGAAGCTTTTTTGAGAATAGACGACACAGCTTTGTTTTTTTGCCTATAATGCTTGAAATACTGACTTTCCATGCTAATTTGATAAAATAACTAAAAGCAGAAATATCCCTGCCATATATATTATATATACATATGTATATACATATATATTTATATATATATATATACATATATATACATATATATATACATATATATATATACATATATATATACATATATATATACATATACATATATATACATATATATATATATATATACATACTATATACATAGTATATATATATATACATACTATATACATAGTATATATATATATACATAGTATATATATATACATATATATATACATATATATAAACATATATATATATATATATATATATATATATATATATATATATATATATATATATATATATATATATATATATATATATATATATATATATATATACAGTGCTCGAAGTGGGAAAAAAAAGGTAGCGGGATGGTTTTTAATATTTTTTTTAGAATTATAAATCCCTAGAGTATTCCTATAGTAAAAAACCCATATTAAAAAAACAACTTGAGGTCCGTTATATTCTTAAGAGACTGTCACCGTAAAATATTGAGTTGAGTTTCACATCAAACGTCATTAAGCAATCAAAAAACAATGGTATATTTAAACATTTTATTTTTAAACAAGTCTTATTTTTTTGCATTTACCAATTTTTAAATAATTGAAAAAAAATACCGTCACATTGAGGAAAGAATTGGCAAGTTTCAATACTCGAAAAATCTGTCACTTCTTTATTTATTTCAGTGTCATTTTTCAAATTACTTTTAGAACTATTACTGGTTAACTTTCTTTTCCTTCCGCTTGCTAGCCATTTATCCATATTTATAATAAGTAAATTTATTTAAATCATAACATTTAATGTTGAGTAAATCTACTTTGTACTATATTTTATTTCACCAAAAAAAACTCTAATGATACTTTAACGAAAAAAAAAGCCAATGTCGCTTTTTGTTGCTTGGTAACTTTTTATTTAAAATACAAAGGAAAAGACGCAATGTTTTATAATTGTCGATTTAGTTTTCTACCGCAAATTTTTAAATAACAGCTGAGACTTTAGTTCATTTAAATTCGCATATTGCCGCAAACTTTAAAATTGTTTTTACAAGTTTATTTATTGGAGGAAAATAAAATAAAATTTCCATTAATTTATTATGTACCGGGATGGCATCCCACCCCAAAATATGCATTAAAAAAGGACTGGGATGGTTTTCAAAATTTAAAAACGTAACATTTTTTCAACGCGATGAGGATTTTAAAAAGTTAAAATAATTTTTTAGAAATTAAACATGGTTTTCACTGCTGTTTTAATTTTTATAATTTTAAACGGTATATCCGAATGCTAATCATTTCGGAAACTATGATATAACTACAAAAAACCTCATATCAAAAATAGTAATTGTCGTGTAATTCTGGTTAAAGAACTGCTTTTCTTTAAAGCAATGCGCGCGCATTTCTTTATAGAAGAAATGAAATTCTTAAAAAAATTTTTTTTTAAAAGCCATTGAACCAAAAAAGACGTCTTTTCTACATCTTGAGAAAGACGTACAACCGATTTACGTAGTTTTCGACCTCTTTTTTAAAATCGTCTTTTTAAAAGACGTCTTTTCCACGTCTTTATTTAAGCTATTTATAAAAAGACATAATAAGTCATAAAAAAGACGTCTTTTATTCGTCTAAAGATATCTTTTTTCCCACTGGGTTGTTGCCTGAATGAGATGGCCTGTGGGTGGTTTGTAAAAACGTGGTTTGAGCTCATTGCAAGTTGTACATTGATTTGTTAATTGTTTGATTTCTGTGGTGGAGTATGGTAGATTTCTGGTTTTGCAGTAATGTATCATTCTTGTAACTCCAGGATGGCATAGCTGGGAATGGATACTGTAAAACGCTTTAGTGTTATTTACAGTCGAGCAACATCTTCAAAGGGCATCTGCTACAATGTTTTGGTTCCCCGGCCTGTAAGAGATTGTATAATTAATATCAGCTAGTTCTAAACACCATTAATTTTTCATTTTTGATTTTTGTTACACTCTGTTTATTAAAAATAAGGGAAATGGATCTTTGGTCGGTTATTACATTAATATAAGGTACTGAGTTAATCAAATGCCTCCATCTTCTACAGCATTCCACTATGGCAGCCGCTTCTTTTTCCACTATCGCATGCTTCCTTTCGGCATTAGTTAATGTCCGTGAAAAGAAGGCAACGGGCCTGCCAAGTTGTAATAGTGTTCCTCCGAGTGCTGAGTCGGAGGCATCAGTTTCTTTTGTTAATGAAACTTTTAAACTAGGGGAGGCTAGACAAGCTTCTACAAGTTTACTTTTGAGTATTTTTATTGCTTCTTTAGCATGTGGAGTTAAACCATTTGTTGGAAAATTGTTTCTTGCTTGGGTAAGTGGGAGAGTTAATGCTGTGCAATTGTGTATCCACTTAGCGTAATTAGCAAATAAACCTATCATTCGGTTTAGCTCTTTTAACGATCTTGGCTCAGGCATATTTATCAGTGCTTCGTATCTTTTTGGGTCTGGCTTTATAGTTCCATTTTCAATAATATGGCCTAAGAATTCGATATGATTTTTTTTTAAATTACTCTTTTCTTCGTTTATCTCAATGTTGGCGATTTTAGCTGCGTGTAGAAAGCGACTAAGATTTTTATCGTGTTCTTGGGCATCTTTTCCACCGATAATGATATCGTCGAGATAAGCGTATGTGTTTTCAAGTTTATTATCCTGAATGAATTCATCCATTACTCTTTGAAAGATTGGTACCGCGTTTGTACATCCAAATGGTAAGCGTTTGAACTCATATAATTTGCCGTTAGCTTCAAATACGGTTAGTTTGTAATCTTCGGGTCGTAATCTCACTTGATGATACGCCGATTTGAGATCAATTGTTCTAAAAATTTTATGGACTGCTATTTTAAGTATTAAGTCATCGATTCGTGGTGTAGGATATGAATCGAGCGGAGTGTGTAAATTAATTGTATTAGAATAATCGATCACGAGGCGATTTTTATTTCCTGTTGATACTACAAAAAATTGAGCTCGCCAAGGGCTGCGGCTTACTTGAATTATATCTTTTTTTAATAAGCGGTTTATTTCATCTCTTATGGCGGAGACATTTTGGGGAATAAGGCGTGAGGTTGTAGCTATTGGTTTTATTTTGTTAATATTGACTCCAGGTATTAAGGCGTATGTTGAACATTTCATACTTTTTGTTGCTAAACAGAATTTTAGAGGCTCTTTGTTTCCTTTAAAATTGATGGTCATTGAGGAATGACATGTTAACACGTCCATTCCAATAATTACTGGTGCCACCAAGTAGTCCAAAACGAGGAATTGTACCTTTAGTTTTTCGCTAGCCAGTAATAATGAACCATGGAAGATACCTTTAACTTTTAATGTCTGTTTGTGTATGTGTTAATATGAGTTTTAAAATTGTTTTAAAAATGTGTTTAAATAGGTATATAAGAAATATATTTAACCTTATATACATATTTAAACACATTTATTGTGTTTATAGTTGGTACATATGTTTATATTATGTTGTTTCTGTGTTTTCAAAGTGCTGTGACTTGGTAAACATCTACCTGATAATCAATTATTGTATTTTAGAGAAGGAGCAGAACAAATGGCTTAAGATTGTGCAGCTCAACGTGATACGCACCAAACAGCATGGTTTAAGTTAAATACTGAAAATGAAAGAGCACATTGCTATTCTTATGTAGACATTCCTTATCACTTTACATTTGATGATAAACATTGTAAATGGAAGGTTAGACAAAGGGGTGGTAATGAGGTGATAGTAAGAACTTATAAAGTTAATCCAACTGGAGAACTGTTTTTTCTTAAACTGTTACTTTTGCAAGCAAAAGGAGCAACATCTTGGGAGGATGTGCGTACTGTTAATGGTATTGTCCTTGAAACGTTTTGTGAAGCATGTGTTTTGAAAAAATTGTTGTAAGATGACACTGAATGGCAGAATACTCTTTCTGAGGCGGTTTTAACAATTATATCAAAGCAAATTAGACAGTTGTTTTCAATTATTTTGACCTTTTGTGAATCTGACAATCCTTTACATCTCTGGAATACATGCAAAGCTATTATGATGGAAGATTTTATTCACTGCTCAATCCCACTTCTAATAGCTGAACACGCTACTCTTCATCAAATTGAAAAGATTATTAATCAAAGTGGTAAAATGCTGGCTGATTACAATTTGCCTGTTATTGATGAGTTAATTGGCTTTAATCTAGAAAATTTTGATGAAAATGATCAACAACTGAAATAGTAGAATTATGTATAAACACAACCAGCTGAAATTGTGTAAAAATGTTTTTTGCATTGGCAATGGGTGCAGAAGTTTGCATTAACTGAAAATATGAGAGTACAAGATGGGGAAGGTGAATTTTCCCAATGGCTACTAAAACTTAGGAATGGAACAATACCTGTCAAAGAGGAGCATCCTTTTAAAGGATGCATTAAAATACCAAATCAGCGCATCATTGGAGAAAATGAATCAGTTGTTGAAAAGATTTTTTTTGGAGATGCTGATCATAATGATTATTCTAAACGCGTGATTTTAACACCAACTAATGTTGATTCATTATCAATGAAGAAGTGCTTGAATGTCTGCCGGGTGAGGTCAAAATTTATTTAAGTGCTGATCAAATTTATACTGATGACCTTAATGAAAGAAATAACTTTCCTGTTGAGTTTTTGAACAGCTTAACTCCTTCAGGTTTTGACAGGTGTTTCTGGTGGTAAATGGGTTTTTGTTGCTCATATTCAGTCGGCTCCATCAGATTCTAATTTACCTTTTGTTCTGAAACGTCGTCAGTTTCCTGTCAGATTGGCTTATTCAATGACAATTAATAAAAGTCAAGGTCAAACATTTAATAGAGATGGGGTATATCTCAAAAAACCGTGTTTCTCTCATGGTCTACTACATGTTGCATGTTCAAGAACTAGGGATTTTAATAGTGTGTTTTTTAAAATTGATAAACATCTCATTCAAGGTATGGTAGGTGAAAAGTGTTACACGAATGTTATATTTTTTTTATTACTTTAATATTTTTTTCATAGTTTTTGATAAATATACCTGTCATTTAATATGTTTATATGTGTTATATGAAGCCATATTTGTTTATAGCTGTATATATGTTTAAATTATGTTGTTTCCATGTTTTCAAAGTGGTTTGAGTTGGCATTATATTGAGAAAGATTGATAACCTTGCCAGCCAAGCGGTGTACTTATAGCAGAGGTGTGACTTGGCAGCATTTAGTGTCAGGCGGTGTTACTGCTTTAGAGCTAGGTTGTGTTGTCTAGCCTTTTTTAATTATTCTGGAAACACAATATTGTCTGTTAATGTTTAGCATAATGTGTATGGGAGAGTATGCAGCCTTGATCTTTAAATCTAGGGTGTTTTAATGTCCTAAACTTGAAGTAATTGAATAACTAATACTGAACATAAAAACAAATATACTTTTATGTAGTTATATGTTTAGTAAAAAGATAAATATATAGTTAACTTTAAATTGGTTTTCTACTTTTGCCTTTCATATTTTAATTTGGTTTGTTATTTTCGCTGGGTTTTAGGATCAAGGGTGTAAATATTCTATTGTTATGTTATTGTTATGATGTTTTGTGTTGATAGACTGCTTGGCTTACCTTCACGTTGGTGTCTATTGTTAAAAATGAATAATAGGTAGTTTCATTATTGGAACTTACTGCTTTTATTTATTTAGTAAAAGCCAACATTATGCTAAAAATGCAGTTTATATCTTAATTTGATTTTTTTTTTTTTTTTTTCAATTTGTTTTAGTATTGTTAATCCTTTGCACTTCAAAACAGATTTTACAGTTACATTTTCGATAAATCTTTATATTAACTGCTACTCATGTAGTTTATGGCCAGTCTCCGTAAATTTCGGGTTTGTTTCGTTTATCTGAGGGTGACGTAAAATTGTGCCGCTCAGATCCCGCGGGATTTTTCTAAACGCTTATAATAAAGCGGTAACTACAAAAGTCCGACAAGATAGTTTTCTAATTTTTTAAGTATATATCATGAGTTCATAACATGTTATGAATTAGTATATAATATAATGATTAATAACAAACCACATTATTTATTATTCAAATCTTGAATACTTATTATTTGCAATAGATTTTTTAAATTGAATGTAAATTTTACTAAATTAGTGCTCAATATTCATATATATGAATATTGAGCACTAAATTAGTGCTCAATATTCATATATATATATATATATATATATATATATATATATATATATATATATATATATATATATATATATATATAATCTAGATAATATCTAAACAAACAAAAAATTAATAAATCAATTGACTGGATGATTATTGTTAAAACAAAATGAATAAAAAATTATAAATTAAATAATGATAATCAATACAAATCATATCCTATTTAACAAAACTTTATTACTAGAATTTAAACTATTACTCCAATAATATCACAAAGGATGTTTTTAAAACCAATCTCAAAGGTTTTTCCAATTCATTTTGATGTATATAAACATTCGACAATTGCCATAATCTTTAAACTTATTTAGCTGCTTTTAATAAATTTATGTAAATTACTTGTTAATTCAACTAATGACCATGCATTTGTTGTCATTGATTTATAATGTATTTCGAATAATAATAATTTTACTACAAAAGAATTTAATAAATCAATTTCTATTTCTTCCAAACAAATCGGTTAAATTCGTTGTGTCAACAGTCTACTAAAGACTACTGCTGATTTTATTAATTTATTTTCAATCTAGATCTTTTTCTTTTTCGCAATATTTTCATTCTTGTTAAATAAACATTTTCTTTTTCTTTATTTTCTCCAGTTTTATTTATCTTTACTATAAAAAATAAACATGCTATCAGTCCAATTTCAATGTGTTGTATTTAAGCAGGATCCATCCTCCTATAGTAAAATAAATCACATTTCTATATAATTATAAAATATACTTGTAAATAATTTTTTTTTAGTTATATAGTAAGCATTGTAAAATAGTAATTGCTTTCTTTGACCAGGAAGTTCCATCAACTACATTAAAAAATAAAAAAAATCATGAAAAGTACTCAAAAGAGACTATGCTGTCAAAATATATTTGGCAACTAAAAGAAAAAAATATTAACTTTAAATCAAATTGGTCTATCCTAAAAACTGCGCCTACCTATAATAACATATCTCAAAAATGTATGTTTTGTTAACAAAAAAGTTTAAAATTATTACTTATTTAGATCAAGAAAATTTACTAAATAAAAAAAACTGAACTTATTTCTAAATGCAGACATAAAAATAAGTACCTTTTAAAAAATTATACATGTATTACAATTATATGTAAAAACATATTACAATTATATGTAAAAACAAATGAGCAAACTTATTAACCAAATTTATTTAATTCTAAATACCAATTAAAAATAATAAATTGTATTAACACTATATATACATATAAATATGTATATTTATATGTATATGTGGTGAACACACGCTCTATTTTGTTTATTACGAATAACTTCCACCGACACAAACCATTCTGCTTATGCGGTCATCAAAAAGCCTTTCAAAACAAAATTGCTAAGTATTACCGAGTTCTCGACACTTCATTGTACGTCGTTGAAAGAAATTATTAAATGTCGGATTTTCTACCCTACCTTCTGAATCAAAGTATGAAAAAACAATATAATTCAATATCGATGTCTTTTAGCTTGTAGATAACTAGAAAAGTTGTGCTTAAAAATTTAAACCCTTATTTTTTGAAACATTCATCTTTAAGTTTAAGGACAATGTGCGTCGTCCACCATATTTTTGTCAATAAAATTTTTTTCAACTTAGCCCAACTTTTGCTAAGTATTATTCAGCTTGGACAACAAATTTTCAAAAATAGTTTTTTTTAAAAAGGAGTTGTAGAAGGTTGGACGAACTACCATAAAAATTTGGACTGGCCTTAAACAGTGGCGTATCTAGGGTAGGGCAGATAGGGCACGTGCCATGGGCGCCAGCCTGAAAGGGGCGCAAAAGAGGCTTGGTTGCGATACAATAAGCGAGAATTATATAAAATAAATTAAGAAATAATATATCATATAAAATAAATATATTATATAAAATAAAGTTTGTGTCATCATTTATTAAAAAATTGTAATTAAGCACTTTATTTGGGGGAAGAGGGGCGCGAGATTGGTGTTTGCCCCAGGCGCTATTTACCCTAGGTACGCCACTGGCCTTAAATCACCTGAGTATGTCAAAATAGGTTACTATAAATAGGTAAATCGATTTTCTGTTTTTATGTGGTTTTTTTTTTCTTTAAGATTTACGATTGACGCATTTATACGATTTATAAAAAGAAAACCTGATTACCTTTTATTATAAATTTTTAACAGTTAAAATGATATAAATATATGCAATTAGTTCAATTTTTTTTTTAATTTTCTCTATTTTATGCCTAATAATATTTGTTGTACGTAACTTAGGGGATCTTTTTAAACGGGGGGTGAATATTGTATTTTTGTGCATTTGTCAAATATCGAGTTACTTAAATTTTATAAGGTGTTTAACTAATTAATTAGCTTAATTTTGAGGAAAGAAAAAATTCTTATATATGTTAAGTTCTTAAATCATTGTTTCGCATTTTATTATTCTGGTAAAAGGTCTTCATCAAAAACTTGATTACTCTTAATAAAAATAACTCTATTCTCCTGACCACCATTAAGGCAAAAACGGGGAAGGGAGGTCCTTTATTAGTGTCAAATTATTAAAGAGAATTAAATTTCGAGTAACAAAAGGAATTTTTAGTAAAAATGGTAGCAAATTACCGTTTATTAAAAACTGTTGAAAGAAAGAGGCCATATATAAAAATGGTCAGATTAGTGCCATAAATAGTAATGGTCAAATGTTCAGTTATTTTTGATTAATTTATTTAGTTGTGTGCATTTAACGTTTTAAAGACAATTTCCTTTTTTAAAGAAACATGTATCAAGGAGATACCAAAAAATTAATAATTCATGTATAATTAACGTTCGCTTTATGTTACTCTTATTAATTAAAGTTCATGTTATAAAAAATATAACAAAAATTTAGCTTTTTTCGTCAATTTAAAGCATGATGAAGTGTTATTATTTTCTGTCAGTAACTAAAAACGTATTGTTTTGAACTTAGTAATGTCGAGGAAAATGGTTCTGCCTTACACTGATATGACATATGTCAGTTTTAAATTTCTCAAATAATGTTAAATAATTGGTAAATTATTTTTCCTCCGCATACTTTTTATTTTAATTTTACAGATGATTTAATTTTTTAAATATGAAGGTGTTTTTCTAAAAGGGTAAAAGTAATGGTTTCGCAACTTTAAATAGTGGAAAACATCCAACATAAATTAACAGACCGACCATAACCCGTATTACGGGTTGCTTTTTGCTAGTAGTAAATAAATAACACAAATAAGTCAATACTTTTTGCCTAAATCGAGCGAACTAAACGATTAAACTGGAAAGTAAAAAAAAGAAAATAACAATAATATTTTCGTCCGAGAAATAAATGCTATAGAGCTTTTCAGCAAAATTGAAATAAGAAAACAAATTTGTCTATCCATTAAAAAAAGTCTCGTAGATTTAAAAAGTCAAGGAAAATCATACTGTCCGATCCAAAAAGAAATTAGAATTCCATTTACCACAGCATCCTCAATCATTAAGAAACATGATCTGATGCGAACTGCTACTAGTATGGCTGACAGAGGACGAAAATGCAAGACTGTTCCTTAAGCTGCAAAAGCAAAGACGCATTGGTTTACTTGCTACAGTTGACAGTAAATTAGTTGAGAGAGAATAGCAATCATTGAAAAGAAGAATGCGAGAGAAAAAAGTGTAGCACCAGTAGTCACTTCAATAACTTCTGTCATAAATGTTAAATTGATATACAATTAACAATTAGTAATTAACTAACAATTATACAATTAGTTGGTTCCACAAATAAAATGGCCGGAAGATGATAATACATATCAAACACTTTCTTCTTTTAGCCTCCTTTGCATGCTACATAAACGTCATGCAAAACAAGTTGTAAAAGATACAATCATAAGGGAGAGAATGCTTCACAAAAATGAATTAGGTTTAGATGCCGTAAAAAAGTAATGCTTAACACTGTCCATAAAAAGGTCCACAGTCATTGTGTTTGCTATTTTTATTTATACAACATTAAGAGAAAAATAAATTACCAGAAACTTTTTCAGAATCAGATATATCTTTTTGGGCAACAAACCGCAGCAACATTTTTATAACATTTTTACATGTTTCAATATGTTTAACAAGTTTACTAAAAACATATAAGTAATTAAATAAATGTAATATATATGCATGCTTAAAAAGAAAATTTTAATAGCATACTTAAAAGAAAATTATATATATATATATATATATATATATATATATATATATATATATATATATATACATATATATATTAGGGGTAGCCAGTTTGAGGAAATTTTCAAATCTAAAATGCCATACACTCTAGATTTGGGGCAAATGTTAAAAAGACAACTCTCAAAAAATTTCAGCTTAACAGGTCCACCCTATCCTTACCTCCTAAGCAACTTTTAGAAAAAAAAATCTCAAAAACCATCAAAAACAGCCGATTTTGCAGATCCAGGGGGAAAGTTAAATGAAAAAAATTTGAAATTTTTTTTTTTTCTGGGATGTTTATTTTTACCTATATATTTTAGTAAAAATACATGGTATCGTAGTTTTTAAAAAAAAAAAAATTTTTTTTTGTATTTAGATTTGAAAACATTACAATACTTGATAACATACTTACCGTTACTGACATAGGATTATAACTATATATCCAAAATATATATTTCTTACTTTTTTAGTTAATAATGTAAATCTACAATAAAATTTAGTAATTTCTATGAGGTGGAGATTTGACGAGACCCAGCTTTAGTAGCTTAAAGAACAATTGAACGGTTCCATTTGTTGTAGTTGTAAATTATTTTACAATAATTATTTTAAGTTTGATTTTTTAGGTCAGTAAAAATTAAATAGATTAATCTAAATATGTATAAAGAAGAAGAGTGTAGTCAGAAAATAGGAAGTAAAAGAACACTAAGGTCTAAAAAAAAACTATTCATTTTCGAAAAAGCAGCCATTAAAGGTAATAATTAGTTTTAGAATCTCTTAAGCTAAAAAATTTAGCTAAACTTTTTATTTCTTATTTTTTGTAAATAAGGCTGTCAGCTTCCAACAGGGATGGAAATACTGCAGCACTTAGCTTACAACCAACCAAAGAACATCAAAAAAAGCCACTATTCTAGCTTGTACTCCTCAGAAAAACTTTGAAAGATGTGCAATAAAAAGTAAATGTGATTGATTTTTGCCCAAGGTAAAAGCGCCATGGATTAAAGCTGGATTTTTTATACTAAATGATCAATTCTAGTGAAAAATCTTTCAAATCTGGACAATGAATATTCAAAACTTAAGAAGCATGAAAAGAGGGGATCCGCTGCAGATTTGGCAAAGCAACAAGATTTTAAAGTTTACCTGAACAAAATATTTTGGGCTGGCATTCCTGATCTTAGGAATACAATAAAAAATGACAAAAAAAGATCTGATTTAGACAAGCTTGAGGATTTGGAGTTTCTGGAGGATCAAAAGGGGAAAGAAGACTTATGCTAGGATCAGAAGATAAGAAGTACAGAAAAATAGTATGTATTTCTTTTAAACCAAAAAACAAAAGATTGCTAGGCTTTCTAACCAACTTACTTACAATTTACATGCCACTTAAGACGGTTTAAAATAAAAATAGCTGAACCAAAAAAAACGATGTTCACTCACTATTTTAATCTCTCGTATAATTAAATTAAACTAAAAAGTAGTGAATTTTTTGTTACATTTTTTAGGCAATCGAGAGTAGCAGAAAGAGAAAGCAGTCAGTGAAACAACGGTATAAAGAATTAGAGGGTACAACTAATGTTGAGAATAATAAAGATACTAGTGAGGACTCCTTGAGTGATATTGATTTTGATCCTGGAGAGTGGTTTAAAAGAAAACCTTCACAACAAAAAGTCACTGCTGAAATTCCCAAAGATGTTTTTTGCTGGTAATGTAGCTCTTATAGCTACAATCAGTGATATTTCACCAAGTGTTTTACATAAAGTTACAGGTGCAATTCTTACTCAATCAGGAGTTGATCTGCCAGATTTCAAATGTAGCCAGTCTACAGCAGGTAGAAAAATGAAACATGCAAATCATTATATATGCGTGATATCAAAAGAAGATGTTCAATAAGCAATGAATGAATTAATTGAACTAAACAAAGGAAAACATTAATTGAACTAAACAAAGGAAAAAGAATTAAAACTGACAGACAGGCTGTACTTGTAAATATTGAAGGTGAGACACACTTGCTTGGAGTACTTCCTTTACCATCATCCTCTGGTGAAGATCAGTGCAATGGTGTAATGGACCTTCTTAAGGAGTACAACCTTGAATCCAAAGTAGGAGGAATATGTTTTGATACAACTACAAGTAACACTGGGTTAAAGAAAAGTTCTTTAATTAGAATATCCAACAATATAGACAAATATCTTTTACTTATTGCATGCAGACATCATGTATGTGAATTAAGAATGGTTCATTTTTGTAATTCTGTTTCAGATGAACATTCCACAGAACCAGATAATCCCATTTTTAAGAAACTAAAAACAAATTTTGAAAATCCTGATTTTAATTACAATTAAACAGAAATGATAAAGTTTGATTGGAAAGTAGTAAGGGGAACCATTCTTGAGAAAGCTGCGCAAGAGTCTTTGAACTTTTGCCAAGAATATATTACAAAGGGAAAAGAAAATAAATATTCTATCAGAGATGATAGAAAGGAGCTTACAGAACTCGTCGTAATTTACCTTTCTTCTTCTTTATTAACACTAAGAAAACCTGGAGCAGTTCATCATGCTAGGTTCTTATCCAAAGCACTTTACTACCTAAAGCTACAGCTTCTTTCCAGCCATCTTGAGTTTGTAAACCAGAACAATAAACTCAAGATAGAAATCAGGCTAATAAGTGAATTTACAGTTTGCTTTTATACCGAATGGTATTTGCAGGCTAATGACGCTATCAGAGCTCCCTTTCTTGATATAAAAGCAATACACCAAATGCAACAGTACCGAAAACTTTGTGCCAAACCTGATGCTGTCGATGCAATTTTAAACTCTCTTTACAAACATAGTTGGTATTTAGATTCAACAATAATTCCTCTTGCTCTGTTGGATGATAATATGTCATTTGAAGAGAAAGCAAATCTTGCAAAAGCAATTTTAACTTTTAAAATGACGATTTCATCATGGTACAACACCAAAAACAAATCAAAATAGATATAAAAGATAAAACAAAAATGGGAAACGAAATTAGTGAACATCCTTTTTCACTTGCTCTGTTGGTTGATAAATTTTCTTATCTTATGTTTGATAGAATTGGATTAGAGGATCAAAGGATAAAAGATTGGCTTTCGCTTCCCCCTGAGTTTTGGTTTACTCAATCTGCTTTTAAAAGCTTTCAGAATTATGCCAAATCTTTAATTGTAGTAAACGATCATTCAGAAAGATCTGTTGGAATGGTGCAGCAATTATTCACCGATACAATAATGAGGAAGATAAACAGAACACATTGCTAGCTGTTGAAAAAGTTCGTTGCGCTTTCAGAACACCTGGAAGACGTTCAAACAAACTTTCTAAAAGTAAATTTGCAGAAAGCTTATCTTTACTTGAGAGGAAGAAAAGTGGTGAAAATGAACTAAAACAACTGAATTTCTTTGCTTTTAAAACTTAATCCAATAACATAAAACTATTATCAAGTATTGTAATGTTTTCAAATCTAAATACCAAAAAAAATTTTTTTTTTTTTTAAAACTACGATACCATGTATTTTTACTAAAATATATAGGTAAAAATAAACATCCCAGAAAAAAAAAAAAATTTCAAATTTTTTTCATTTAACTTTCCCCCTGGATCTGCAAAATCGGCTGTTTTTGATGGTTTTTGAGATTTTTTTTTCTAAAAGTTGCTTAGGAGGTAAGGATAGGGTGGACCTGTTAAGCTGAAATTTTTTGAGAGTTGTCTTTTTAACATTTGCCCCAAATCTAGAGTGTATGGCATTTTAGATTTGAAAATATCCTCAAACTGGCTACCCCTAATATATATATATATATATATATATATATATATATATATATATATATATATATATATATATATATATATATATATATATATATATATATATTAGGGGTAGTCTTGCTCATTATTGAATAGTAACGATTTTCTTGCGTGCTTGATAATCGTTTTTTGTTCATTGCTAATTGGTGTGTGTTTCTCAGCAAAGCTAATTGCGTTGTTTAAAAGATTTTCATTGATTGATGGGTAGAAATCGTTTATGTCAAAAATAAGAAACTTATGCAAGTGTTTTTCAGTAACTCTCTTAAACCAATCAGTAACATTTAGAGTACATGTCCATTGATTGAAAGCAAGAATATGTTTGATATCATGGTTTATTTTTGATAGTATATTTTTACTGATTCTTCCAATTTCATTTTTAGCAGGATTTAGTAATCTGACTGTTGGGTTGTTTATAAAGTTCTCTTTGTGGTCTTTAAAAGCATAAAAGATATCATAAATTCCCACAACCTGAATATTCTGCAAAAAAACCAGCAAAATAACCCCAATATTAGTGAAAAAACTTGTAATTGCATGGATAAAACTAAGTGTCCTTTACATCAGAACTGCCTTGTAAAAAACGTTGTATACCAAGCCATCGTCTCCTCCGACAACCCAGTAATGAAAGAAAAAACATATTACGGCATCAGCGAAACATCTTTTAAACTAAGGTACGCAAACCACCAAAAATCCTTTAATTTTGAAAAGTACAAAAACGATACGGAACTATCGAAAGAAATATGGAAAATAGAGAAATAAGGAAATAAGGAAAAGCAATAGAGAAATAAGGAAAAGACAGAAGGAAAAAATTTCACACCTATTGTTAAGTGGAAGATCATCAAACATTGCAAACCGTACAACCCGGCCGCAAAATGTTGCATGCTATGCCTGTATGAGAAGTACATGATTATAATGTTTCAAGAAGGTATCTTATTGAATAAGAAGAACGAAATGGTTTCAAAATGCAGGCATAGAAACAAATTTCTTCTTTCGAAATTTGATACTGGCGATTAGGCATAATTGTTTTCTTTCTTTCATTATTTCTTTTTTTATTTTATTTTCTTTCTTTCATTCTTTTCTTTTCTTTTCTTCTTTTCTTTCTTTCTTTCTTTCTCTTTTTCTTTCTTTCTTTCTTTCTGTCTTTTCCTTATTTCTCTATTGCTTTCTTTCATTTCTTTACTTCTTTATTTCCTTCTTTATTTCATTCTATCTTTCTTTCTTCCTTTTTTTTCTTTTTCCTTTTTCTTCATTTTTTTCTTTCTTTATTTCCTTTCTTTTATTTCTTTGTTTCTTTATTCATTTCCTTTTTTTCTTTCTTTCTTTCTTTTTTTTATTCCCTTTCCCCCTCTCTTTCTATCATGACGTCAGAGCACACGGCACAGTAATTTTTTGTAATTTTGTAACGGTTTTTATATTTTTGAATTGTATTTCATGGCTGATGATTGCCGTTAGGCATGAAACTTTAAGTACCATACTTAGTTGTTGTTTCTTCGTTTTAAATATATATATATATCGCTCTATTTATACAAAATATTGAGCACTCTTCTACGAACACGAGATATTGTATTTGAAAATAATACAACTTGAAATAGCTATATATATATATATATATATATATATTTCTGTGTGTGTATACAGCTATTGATTAGTGCTTCATTTGAGAAAGCCTTGAATTTCTTCTTGATCCTGGTGACAAGCTCCTCCTTGGGAATTGCATGGGGATAGAATTTATTTCTCGGACAAAAATCTATTTATTAGCTATTTTCATTTTTACTTTTTAGTTTGCTCGATTTACGCAAAAAATGATGACTTAATTTTGTTATATATTTGTTATTTAATTGTGTTACTATGTTTTGTGATAATATGACGCATAAAACTGACGGCAAAAAAAATAATTGAACACTTGTTAGTGTCATTAACTTTTTTTTTTTTTTTTATAGCCAGTTTTATCCATTATTTGATCAATCGTCTAAGTATAAAAAGGTTCGATGATTAATTTATTCAATAATCCACAAATAGGTTCTTAAGTAACACTTGATATTAAGCAAAAAAAAAAAAATTCAAATATTTGACGGACGACTCATCGTTTAAATGCAAATTTTAAACTTATGGGTTTTTTTTGAAAGTACGATTTTTTTTTATTTTTATGCATCAAATGGTGTTATTTCGAACAGTGAGGTAAATTCTTAAAACCTCTATAAGTGCAAATATGAAGGTGGTTTCTATATCCAGTGCATAAGACTAAAAGGCTCAATGCTGAGAAATGGTGTTGAATATCAGTTATTTATTTAATAAAAGATGTCAAAATATTTACGTCATCAGTAGTAAAACAAGTATTCTTTGAGTGTATTTGTTTTTACGTTAAAAGATTAATTTAGCAAATCACTGTTTTTTAAAAGCATAAACTTTAGGCTAAAACTTTATAGAAAAATGGGGTTAGTTCGGACTCAAGTGAATATGAACAAAGGCACAAATTATGCAGTTTGTGCCTTGTAAAAGTGTCAAAATCGCTAATGTAACGAAAATCTATCAAAAAAACCTCATGTTGATGTATCATTTCTGATACAATAGCGGAGAATAACAGTTTGTCCCATCTGACGTTAATGAAACACAATTTGTTGTTTTTTGTCTGATACTGTTTGTCTATTAGCATCATCAAGGGAACTGGAACGAGACGTCATGCAGTTTTCAGTTGACAGTCGTGAATGGCATGCTTAAGTGATAAATCTGTATTACAAGCTTTTTAGCTTTAGTCCCGCTAGCATAATTGTTATGGGTATGGTACCCAATTATTGATTACAGTTCTAATATTGATTACAGTTCTACTGTACAGTAATATTTTAAATGTTAATGTAACGTTTTAGTTGATAAATTTTCATTAAAAAATGTTCATTGCAAACGTTTTTTGAACTGTAAAAGAAAGCTGTAAAAGAAACTCAATTTTTTTCTTTCAAAACTGTTATCCATCAAAAGCAACTCTACTGAGTACCAGATATACATAACTGCAAGATAATTACAAATAATTTAGCCTTAGCCTATTAATTTCATGTAAAAAAAACCTATTAATTTCATATTTAAAAAAATTAACCTTTTAAATAAAAAAAAATTCATTCTATTAACCTTAGAAGTTAATAAAAATAAACCAAAATCAGGTGCCTCATTACCTGAAGTACCTGATTTTGGTTTATTTTATTTTGCTACATCATTACTTCCTTTTATACATTAAGCTCCATGTAAATTTGTCTATTAAAAAAAAGAAAACAATCCATATAACTTAAAAAAAGCAAGTACCATATCTATTATAGGTACATTAGGTTACCAAATTACCTATTGTGTTGTCACGGTACGGTTACAATGCAATAGGTAATATGGTAACCTACATTCTTCACCAGCGTATCAGGTAGTGGTGTAATTGTATCCCAAACGTAACATATACTTAAAAGATCTGAGCCAGCAATGCAGAATAAAAAGTCACAAAGATGAAGCCTTTTAGTTGACACACTTTCTTCTGATCGGATTATCAAATCCTCAAACATTACATGATTGGGAGGATGGAGTGTAAGTGAGAGCATTCACCACTTTACTGTTAAGCATTGTTCAATCTATTATTAGTTTGAACTTAAAAGTTACGGATGTGTCAGGTTTGCCATCTGCTACTTCTAACTACACTTCAAACTCGACCATTCTATTCATTTCAGCTTAAAGATGTTCATCTTCAAACCTGATCAACTCTTTTGTTTCTTTTTGATTTTGGAGATGTAGGGGTCTACAATAATGTTTACTAGAGGGCTTCTTATACAACCATTCTGTTTCCTTCATGATGATCAATTTAGTGGAACAAAGCTGTCTGAAAAAGACTGTTCATTAACTTGGGCCTTGCCAATATTTGTATCAGTGAGTTTTGTTTGTACACACTGTGACTGGAAGCGCAGTTTGTGCATATCATTTTCACCTTGACTAGAGGAATCAAAACCCTATTTAAACTAAAGTAAACCTTCAATCTAGTTCCCACTCTCAGAGAATTTTCTTATAGAGTTTTGGAATTCAGTAAAAGTGTTCTTCTTAAAGTATGATTAAACTTTCTCTGTCGAGGAGTTGAAGCAGATGTTTCTGTCACAACTATTCTCTCAGGATAACATTTCTGTCTTTCATTCTTAACTTCATGAAGAAAAGGATAAATATCTGCATTCTGTATTATGGATGAATTTCTGACAATTTGATACAGCTCATTAAAAAGATCACATTGAATTTTTAAGCTCATGGACATCTTTAATCTTTATTTTTGAGGGAAAACTAAAAACAAATCAATTTGAGTCTTCTGCTAGTATAAGTTGGATTGTGACTCAGTTTATCAGTTCCTACCAATTGTTTTTTTAGGATGTTTTGTGTTTGCTTTTTTGGATTTTGACTCGCTGTGCAGCCAGAGGAAATTATTGTTTCTGGTTGTATAACTGCTACTATTAAGTAAAGATTTGTGGCTGTTGAAATATTATTCCTCTTTAGAAACCTGATTCAAAAAGCTGTTAAACATTTTGGTCTCGATTACTTACTCTCGATTACAGTTCAAACTTATTCACTTTTGAGGAGATTTCACACCTCAGTTTATTAACTTTGGACGTCATGGGCAACCACTTAATCAATTCAGGTTGAAAAAAGAAATTTCAGATGCTCATAGTTTACCCAAGGAAACTTTTTGGGTAATTTTGCCGAACGGAATTTTCAACAAAACTTGAAAATTTGTTTTCTTTGGGACACCCTAATAGTTAAAAACAAAATTCAAATGAAGCCCTTAACTTACCTACATGGTCTGGGGTAAATTAAATTAAATTAGAATAAATTAAATGTTACAACACTTTCCTCACATCATTTCTACCATCATCGTAGTGGAAAACAGCAGAATGCACACTATATTCTACAACATCTTGTACATCTATGTTGTAGAATTGAGTGTGGATTCTGCAGTTTTCCACTACGATGATGATAGAAATGATGTGAGGAAAGCGTTATATTATCTAGGTTTACGAGGATGCGCTACGCCGTCAACAATAAATTTAGTGGATAACTTACAAATAAAGCAAATGAAACAAAAGACAGAGATAAAAAAAAAAGTAATGAAAAAAGACAAGAACAATAAAAAAACAGATTTTAATGACAATTTATTTCGGTTTTTAAATGTTTTTTTCTTATATTTTTATACTTATTTTGGTATTTTTCGGACGTAAAGTTTTTGATAAATTTTATCTAAATTCCTAAAACATGGTTTCTTTTTATTGAAAATTTCTCTGGAATTATTCCAAATAACGTTGAAATCTCATAGATTTTTATTCGCTATTCTTCGTTTTTTATTATCTTTGATTCTTTATTTGTTATTTAGATTTGCGGTCAGTTAATATCATCAACTGGTTTTCAAAATTTCTTTTAAAACAACTAAAGTTAACTAAAATAGCTAAAAATAACCTGTTTTGGAAACTTTAGCGGGTTTTTTAATTGCTTTTTCGCTGTTATAAATTTTAGGTAAAGTTTACCATATTCATTTTAGCTAAAAAAGGTCTCTTTTCTCAACGATTACTTTACTGCACATTTGCAACGCGTTTTTTAAATTTTTCATGAACTCTATTTTTTGTAGTCTACCGCCTTAACACAACTGGTGAAATTCAATACAGTTATGTTAAGAAAAATGAGCGGAACAAAGGTGAGCACATTTAAAATAAATTTGCTTTTAAACATTTGTAAATATTGCACCAAATTGATTTACTAGAAATAAAAAACTTTCTTTTGTTACGTAAAACCAAAAAACCTCTTTCAAATAAAAACTTTCGAAAAATGAAACGCAAAACCTTTTTCTTTTTTTTTTTTTTTTATTTAACGGCTTAAATATCAAAACTCATTCACCACGAAGTTAAAAAAATCTTTACAAACGAAAATTGGATCAGAAGGTTCAACTGTTAGAAAAAATTAAAAATCATGATGTATGTCGAACAAGGGCGGGGAAAAATTAATTGGGCAAACAATTAATTGCAATTAATTGATTGCAATTAATTGATTGAAAGATTTTTAATACCAATTAATTGATTGAAAATATTTTTTAAACCAATTAATTAATTGGGTCAGAATTGCAATTAATTGATAATTTTGCCATTAATATTATTTACCGAGATTATATTATACTTTTATGTAATTTTTAGTTTAGCACTGTTTTTAACCATAAAAAGTTAAAGATAGAATGACGCATAACCAATAATACGCATGTATAAATATTTCGAGCTGTATACGCATATAAGGTTAAGGATAGATTGACGCATAACCAATAATACGCATGTATACGCATTTTCATTTCAATTGTGCTATTAATTATGTTTATATGTGGACATAAAGTAAAAAAAATCCTTTTTAGGATTTTTATAAATCTCGCTAACAATGAATACAAAAGAAATAGTCAATATTTACTTCAAGAAAGATGAAGCTAATGACAGTAATTGGACCTGTAAGTGCGGAAAAAAACTACGCCAGAAAACTGGGACAGGATGGACCAATTTATTTAATGTTAAAAGTATGCATCCAGAATATATAGAATATAATACTTCTTCAACTTCAACACAACAGCCGATTACACAGTTTAGTGGTTTTACTCATATTCCAGGACCAATAATACCAAAGAGTGCCGACAATATGTATTCATGGATAGAATGGGTGACTTGTGGCCTTAAACCATTTTCATTTGTAGAAAACTCTCTCACGCAAAAATACTCTAAATTAGAAAATATTTCCATAAAAACCATGAAAAAGTACATGAATTTGCTGACTAAAAAGGTTGAAGTAGAAATTGCTAACATAGTTCCAGAAAATTTCGCAATTATTTTTGATGGATGGTCAAACGGAAGTACGCACTATGTGGCATTGTTTGTATCATATCCTAATAATGCCAGTGAAAATGAGTACAGTACTGCATTAATTGCCTTTTCACCTATAGGAAATGAAACAGAGTTTACAGCAAAAGCCCACTTTGAATATTTATCATGGGTTCTTCAAAATATTCTTCGCAAAAATATGACTAACGTAACATCTTTAATAGGTGACAACTGTGAAACAAATAAGGCCCTTGCAAATCTGTGCAATGTTCCATTAATAGGATGTGCCTCTCACAGGTTCAACTTGGCTATGGAAATGTTTTTACTCACATATAAACATATCATCGATAAGACAAATACGCTTATGGGTAAATTCAAAAATTTAAAGCTAGCCGGAAAACTCCGTTTGTTGACTTCTCTTTGTGCTATTCAAAGAAACACAACACGATGGTCAAGTACTTCAGAAATGATAAAACGATATTTTCGTCTTAAGCCATTTTTCACCCAAGGGAACTTCGATAAAATGCCCGAGCTAATAGATTACATGTTGTCTGCCAGGGAAGAAAATGATCTTCAGTTGCTAAACGAGACTCTACAAAAATTTAACTCAGTAACCATTGCACTTCAAAGAGAATCAATTGACATTTCAGAAGTAAGAATTTTATTTAATGAAATAATTAGACACGATGTTAATATGGGTACCTATTTATCTTCAAATGCAGATATTATTCATTCTAAAACATTTGAAAGTGCGCTAGTTAAAATATTGGACAACAGAGAGCACGAACTATTTTTAAATGAAAAGGAAAGTGTAAATAAACTTCTAAAGCAATCTGAGATCACGCCAGTTAGTATTGATCATGATTTGGACTTTGCTTCTAAGCTGCTAAAGAAAAGAAAATTAGAAAAAATGTCTTCGGATTCAAGATATGTGAATTGCAAGTTTCTGGTGCCAACGTCAAATATTGCGGAAAGATTTTTCAGTGCTGCAGGTTACGCAATTGGCCATTTGAGACATAATATACTTCCATCCAATCTTGAAATGCAAATGTTTTTGTGTGTTAACAAACGATTATGGGACAGGAAAATGCTCTCAGATATTATGATGAATAATGAAAATAACTGATTGTTTTAGTGACTTACTCTTCAAATAAGTTTTGGTTTTCAATTTATTTTTTATGAGTTCTTAGTAAAGACGTACTTTAAACTGGAATTATACATTACAATGTAATGTACAATTCAAGTTTAAAGTACGTTATTACTTTATATATATGTAATGATTGCATGTATATATTTAAAGTAATAACCCAACAATATAAATCTTTTAAGTATGATATTTAATAAAAAATGATAATTTTATGTTCTGTTTTTAAAATTTTTAGACATTTTTAAAAACCAATAATTAATTGCAATTAATTGGAAAAATTGATTGAACTGTTCAAAAATTGCAATTAATTGATTGCACTGAATAATAATTGCAATTAATTAATTGGTAGTATATTTTTAAACAATTAAATTGCAATTAAATTTTCCCTGCCCTTGATGTCGAATCAAAAACTAAAAACAAAGAAAAAGCCAAGCTCAATTGTTTTTAAACCATCCTTTTCCCCACCTTTGCACAATTTTGTTGTTTTAAGTAATAAAAAGATAATAAGTTTTTAGTACAGTTTAAACATTTGTGGATTAAAATGCAACTGCTGTTGTATGATGTTGAAGATGATGCAAATGTCACAATGCAGCAGTTCGTGACCCAGAATGGTTCAGAATGATGTGAAGCTAGAAATAGTATGCCAATATCTGTGTGGATTTTGAACCGATTTTGTAAACGAATATCAACAGCCAATTCCTCGCCATTTTAAATTCCTCGCCATTTTAAATTCCTCGCCATTTTAAATTCCTCGCCATTTTAAATTGTCATAAATACCTTTTAAATTTTTAAACATGAAAAAAATGAACAAAAAACATTCATAGTTTATGCAGTTTTGCTCACGTACTGTAACCTTACTGATGTTACTGGAATAAACCTTAAAGGGTGGAAAAAGACCTTGAAAAATGCCATTCAGAAATGTAATATCGCATTTTTAGAGTTGGTTTATAGATAGTCAATTATTTACTACATATGCAAAACACAAAAATTGTATATAAAAATCATCAATTCCAGTTGAATTGCAGATGAAAGATAGAATAAATCTTTATCATCTTTGGAACTTCACTGAATGTTGGTAAGAGTATTACTTTCAATCCTATTGGACAGTCTATTTTTAATGCTAAAGAACTTCTAACATTTTATAATAAAAAGCATCGGGTGGGTTGGGATTATAATGGATCTCAATCTAATCTCAACAAAGATTAGATAAAAGATTATAAATACAAAATGTTAAATTATTTAAAGAACAATAACATATTAAAAATTCAAGTCGAATCTCTTGGCCAAAGATTTAACTTGCGTGGTCGTAACGTGATTTAACGTGCGTGGCCGTAACATGATATAACGTGCGTGGCCGTAACATGATATAACGTGCGTGGTCTAAGACCAAGATGTTTATGAAAAATTGCAAACTAATACAACGACTGCTAAATGTGGTCGTAAATGATATTTATAACTGGTTTTGGATTGTCTTTCAATCATGAAATAATCAAAGTACTCATGGAAAATATCTCCTTTAATACAACTATTCGTACTCACACCACAAAAATTATCTTTGGAGCTCCAATCATCTAATCTTTAATGTTTTTCAGCATTCAAAATAAAGTAGAAAAATTTTTGATAACACAGTAAACTGTTTTTTTTAATGAAAATCAAAAATATATATTTTCTTCCTCTTTTGCAAATCATTTGGATTAGTGTAAGACAATACTCATAAAAGATATCAAGCCCATAAAAGATATTACAAAATTCAGTATCTGGGTTGGTTTATACACGTCACGTTTTTCCAAAACTTTAAGTACTGAAAAACAAGCATTCGTTAGACTTTATATCGTAATTTTTAAACTTCGTTCGAAGCTTTTTAAAAAAATGGGTTGGAACAAAAGATTTTTTTTGTAGAGAATTGAGGAAATTTTCTTTTTTTAAGTTTTAGACTTAAAATTTTTAAAAACTATTTGTTTATTGACTATAACAGTTCATTTTACCCCCTGGTTCATTTTACTTCAGTTTACTCTGCTTAATAAAGAACATTAAACTGCCGTAGTTAACCTAAAAGTAAACATAAAATAAGTGTAGCGATGGATTTTTTGAATGTGCTTTAAATATTTTAGCACTGCTAAACCAATCCGCCGATCATCATAAAATAAAGCATCCAACGTTTTGAACTGGAGGTTGTTTTATATTCATCAACATTTTCTTCAAGCAAGTTGCGCATCCACGTTCTTGCAACATTAATGCAACGTGGATATTTCCCATGAGAAAAATGGTTACGTCATACTACTCAACGCTGTCAGCAAATGAAATTTTTTTTCAATATTCGACCAACATTAATGCAAAATTTTTACCAATAAGATCGTTAAAGTATTGTGAAAACATTCTTCATGAATGACTTTACTGTCAAATCATTTGATGCAATGAATATGCAACGAGTGATGCGCATTACTGCCAAATCATTTGATGCGATGAATATGCAAGGAGTGATGCGCAATTTGCCAAATTAGTAAAATAGTACATTTAAACTTGATTGAGAACTTTTATGAAACCTATCTTCTAGCTCTGCATTAGTTTGTAGCTCCAAAGAAACCTCGCAATGAATTAGGTAGGTGATGGTAGGAGGTGGTAGGTGGTAGTAGGGGGTAGTAGGTGGTGGTAGGTGGTGGTAGGTGGTGGTAGGTGCATCACAAGGCTCAAAAGTATGATTAATTACCCTTCTCTCCCTAAATGTAATTAAAAATTTGCATGAGAAACTTTACATAATAAGTTTTATATGTAAAAATATTTAGAAAATGTATTCGAGAACGTCAGCACGGAGAAAAAGAACGTCAGCACGGAGGAAAAGAACGACAGCAAAGAGAAAATCAAATAAATTTGATATTCGGATAAAAAAAAACCACCAAAACTTTACAAAGAGCTCTGAAATTTGATTGACGTTTTCATTGCAACAACTTTTCATGCAACAACTTTTCATTGCAACAACTTTTCATGCAATAACTTAGAAAATGAACAATTTAATGGATATTGCTAATGTTTTATAAAATAAGTTGTTGGGCTTCAAAATGCAATCTGACATGAAGCGCCATAAATGCTTTTGTATTTATACTGCCTATGTATAGGCACACTCTGTTTAGAGATCGTAAGTTTAGAGATCGCACCGTTCTAAACGCGATCAACTGAGGTTGCTTTTAAAATAAACTTCGGGAATTTTTAAAATTAAAAATATTTAGAAGTAATTTTCTTGTACTTTTTCCATTCTACCTTTATTTAAATTTTATTTAAATTATTAAGTTTTATTTATTTAAGAAGCTTTATTTAAATTTAATAGTTGTATTTTTTGTATGAAGGAAAGACATTCTTTATCATGAAGGTACCATGGTTAAGTTTTATTACGAAGGTAGCATGGGTAAGTTTTTAAAAAAGGGGGAGACTTTCTATTTCTAACATTTTGAACTAGTATAATATGTCATTTTAGATTTTAGATTCGCAATTTTGTCTAGCTAAACTTCATCAATCAAAAATAAAGTTAAATATGATATAAAAGAAAAATTTTCAAATTGCTTCGACGTTGTCAGCCGTCTCTCTATTTTGTTTTTTAAATCTTAAGTTTTATCTTAAGTTACGCGACCATTTTTAACACATTGACCGACAGGTGAAGGATTGACGGATTCATTGACGGACAGTAGGTACAAGTGAAGTTTGAAAGTTATCACTTAACATATTTTTGTAACTTTTAGAATATTAGAAGTAAAGTTTTACTTTTTCTGCTTAAATAAACTTAATTTTGATTAGTTCAGCACCTTTAATTAGGTTGCGGACCGTCATGGCGCCAGCAGACTCTAAACACTTAGTAATGGGACGATGGAGGTTGTAACAGCAAAAATTTAAAAACGTGAATGACAGGTTTAATGACTCAAATTAACAATTTTTTGTGTGCCAAAAAGTAATTTTGGGAGTTTTACACGAAATATTAGTTTAAAATCAAACAAAAATGAATAAATGACAAAAAAAATTTATTAGCTATAGCCGCAGTGTCCAAAGATGACCGTTTCGTTTTAGACGGCCATTGCCTTCACGCCACATAGTAAACTTAGCTTTGACGGCTATAGACGCAAGTGTAGGTCAACGGGTTAAAAATTCTGAGTTTGAGATGCATAAACAAAAAGTGCTACCAGTGCAGTATTAAATTTGACAGAAAACGTAGTAAACGTGTGACAAGTTATTGATCCCAGTGGTCTTCTGTCTTTGGTCTTGTTACTAGATCCACAGTTGTTTTGATTTGTAATTTCTCTAGCGCCCTATTTCCCTTCCACCTCTAAAGATAATATTTCTTCATCCACTATTATACATGTCCTGAGGTTTCAAACATGCATGATGGCTCAAATATATGATGGGTGAGCAACTTAATGATAATTTGTTTCGCGGATTCAATTTAATTACCAGACATATACAGTTTAAATTTTTTTAATTCACGAACGCATAATTACGAATGCACTTAAGTCGTAATAGAAAGCACGCGTTATGAAAATTACATCGCCACATAACGACGAATGCACCTCCACATTCAATTAACTACGTGACGACAAGTGCAATTAATCACTAATTAAACCCCATCTCAGAGTAACAAAATTACATGCTAATTTTACATCTACCATATTATGATACGTTCGGCAAAAATGTTTCTTATATTTTTCAGATTTTTCTCTCTTAGACATGCCAAAATTACTTTCGGTGTATTTGTTTCGCCGACATTGTATGCAACTATTTTGATGATGTCACATGAAAATTGCCCGGAACAACATGATAATTAGTTGAGATAATCATTATTTATGTTATGAGAAACAAAAAATTGTTTTATATAATATGCATTTTTATCGTTCTATATGTGTATACATGCATTTATATTTAATGATCAGTATCTATACACAATTACTTATTCATGTATATACATTCGTAGAACTGAAGTTTTTAAAAATGGTTTATATGTAACGTACTTGTGGTACGCACTAAGACTTAAAGGTGTTTGTTACTTTTTAGGTATCTGATATGTTGTGGAAATTTTAAAGGTTTTTAAAATTGTGTAAAAAAAAGGTTAGAAAAAGCTAAGTCTTTCATTTATCTATTTGTACTACATTTTTACCTGTATAGATTTCTTTATTTACAGCCTGCTTACCTGCTATTAATTATTTTGAGAATTCTTTTGTTTTAAGATGTTGTTGCTGTTTTGCTTTTGCTTTTTAAAATGTATATTTACATGTTAAAATATTTCTTATTGCTAAAAAAAAAAAATTATAGATTGAGAGGATTTACTCTTACTGATATTCTCCAAAATGTTGTTGATTATATCCAGTGAAGATTATGTTAAAATATTATGTTTTATGTTGTTCTCATAAAACAATGATGATAACAGTTTTACAATAAAACTAAATTTATTTATTTTTCAAATAAACAAATTGAGTTTAATTTCTGAATGTAAAGTAAAGTTGAAAAATGATAAAAATGTCGTAAAATTTGTACAAAATACTTCATGATGCAATTGCATGAGAAACGGTGTTACTAATTGATAAAGTTACACTTTTTATTGGAAAAGAAATTTATTCATTCTAAATAACTAGGAAGCACATTGTGTAGGTTCACAATTTCAAAAAATGTTTAAACTTGCACCAAATTTTAATGAATCTTTACATATAAGTTTTTCACAAAATTCACTTTGAGTACAAATTGGCAAAAATCTCTTTCATGCAATAGAAATGTTTTCCCATAATTTAATTTGAAAAAAAATCTTGTGTCTAGAATAGCTTTACATTTCAAGCATTTAAATAAGTAACAAATTAAATGTATGTATTTTTTAGTTGAAGTCTAATTGTTGAAATGAAGAAGTCTTTTCTTATATACTTTATGGTTTGGTATGAGATAGGAAGTAAGTCAATAATAACATATTATACATTTATAGTTTTGGAATAACCTTGTGAAAACTTGTGAACTTTGATTGTAAGTTTATTGTGCATTTATAAGATAAACCTGGTCAATATGGAAATGGTCTCTTTAATTTTTAAAGTCTTATATTCCTTGCTCTTTTTTTTTTCATTAAAGAATACAAGAATATATTTTCATTAAAGAATACAAGAATACTATTCAACTGCCTAGGACTGATCAAACTGTGTTCAACAATATTATTTTTCTTCTGCCACCAAAATCTGATTTCATTTGGTTAAAACAGGCTTGATAGCCTCTTCATTGAGTGATTTTATCACTTTTTAGTATAAAAGTTAACCATGTCATTTTTTCAATTAGTTTGTTGATTAAGCCAGTCATTTGGTCAATTAGTTCTTGAAGTGTTTTATTATTATTTTTTTTTAATTGGATTGTTTTATCCAAACCTCCAGTTATACAATCAATTTTCAATTGAAGTTCTGCTTAGTTATTTTGAGCATGTATTTAATTCTTTGAGAAATTTGGGGAGGGGCAAAAGACTTACCAGCATTGGATGTAGTTAAATATTTTGGTAATGAACATTTTTTTCAGCTGCAACAAAATTGGAAAATAGTTATACAGCAATCACTTGACTAGTTCTTGGTAGACAATTAAGAATTGCATAACACCTACTGAACTTATATACTGACTTACTAAAAGCTTAATATACTAACCAACTGAAACTTATTAGAAATTCATTTAAATTTTTTCTAAACATCTATTTAAAGTTTTTTCTGACCTTCAGCAACTAAAGATTTTTTTTATTTGCAGGAAAAAAAAAACATTTTCAAAGTGATTATAAATACTTGTTGCAATTTTCAGTCATAAATTTTCAGTCATAAATTTTCAGTCTTAAAATTTCAGTCATAAATTTTCAGTCATAAAGGAAAAAAGATTTTATTTATTTAAAAAAAAAAAAAAAAAGTCTGGTTTATAAAAATGGTGTGCTTGGTATCATAATTGGTTTAAGATTTTCAGAGACTTGATGCCACTTTTTCTTAAGCCTTTTTTTCCAATACATGCTATGCAATGTCTGGGATCAATTCTGATGTTTCAAAACAATATAATTCTGAGTTTAATTGAGTTTAAAGGAGAATCAAAAGAATATTTATATATTAAATATTAAATATATTAAAATATATTAAAATATATTTTAATATATTAAATCGACAGAATATTTCAATGGAGTATATAACTGCTAACCAGTATTTATCATAATATTGTGTTCTTTATTCAATATTTATTTTAAATTATGCAAACTTGTAATTTTAGGATGTGAAGACTGTCCTCCTCCCAACTTGCCTTCTCATTCCCACCTGGTTACTAAAGAAAGTACAATATACAAAGATAAAACATTTTTATACTACCAATGCGATGATGGGTACAGTTTTAATGAAAAAGAAGATCAGCATGATAAAGAGGTCCAGCATAAAATTCAGTGTACAAATGGATCCTGGGAGCCTAAGATAATTAAGTGTGTAGGTAAGTTTACTCAAAGGTATGAATAAATGGTATGTAAAATATTCTTTTAAATATAGTTTGTTTGCTCAAACAGAGTTAGTAATTTTTTTTTCAATCCAATCAGGTTTTAAAATACTTTGAAGAGTTGTAGTTTGAGACACGACAAATATATATATTTGTTGTGTCTCAAAAAATGGTTAAAGAAGTCGATCATGTTTTTTTTCTATGGCTTCTTTTTTCTATGATTTTCTATGACTTTTTTCTCTAACTCATTTTTTGGTTCACTTTTCCTTAACAAACTAATAATCCAATCAAAGTAAAGAAACCAAATGACAATAGCCCCAGCCCAGTGGATTTTTATTTGATTTTACTGGTTTTTCTTTTGTGTGGGTTTTTAGAATTTTTATATTTTGACTCAAAAATTGTTTAAAAACTTTAGCCGTTATTTATTGAGTTAGCATCATAATGGGATTATGTTGCATTTCAACAGTCAAATTACCATAGTTACCAATCAAATTAGTATATATAGAGGTTTTATGCACCACTCTTTTCAAAATATTATCTATGAATATGATTTTTCCAAAAAGAATAATGTAGTTAACAATATAATAGTCCTATCGCGGGTTTTGAAGTGAACACATTTTGGCAGACTCCTGCATGCTGTATCGTGATATTCCAGTCAAGTGTACAGTTGGTAGTCTTCTTTGTGATTTTTCTTGGATGATATTTATATTACATTATAAAGGGCTATTAGATTTATACTTTTATATTGTTTACATACTGCTAAGATTGCAATTAATCTTAAAAAAAAGTTTGAGAGGAGTTTTTTGTTCTTCCTGTTTCATCCTCCTCCTCCTCCTCCCCTACCTACCTCCTCCACTTTGTTAGGCAATAATTCAAAAATCTGATGTACTACAATTTAACAAATTACTAATTTTGTTATTAGCAAGAAAAAATCAATTTGTTAATTAGTGCTATTTTAACGCATATTACTAAATTAAATTATATATAATTACATATCACTAAATTAAAACAAGTTTCATCCTTGAATAATCTAAGTCGAAATTTTTTTAATAATCAAAGTTGAATTTTTATAATTTAGATGCTTGTCAAAATAAATGTGGTCAGCATGGTCATTGTGAAACAACACTCACTGGTATTGGTGATGTCACTTCTATATGTATTTGTGACATAAATTTTGCTGGACCAAGTTGCACAGCAAGTATGTCTCTATGTTATATGCATATATATTAGATGTTACAAATGATATAAGATGAGCTATTTTGGGTAATTTTGGAGTTTGTTAAACTTTTTTTTATGCTACTTTGTATTTTAATGGTGGATGCTTCTTTCTGCAGAAAATAATTGTTTTGTGACCAAAGTTTTGAAAGGAATTTAGATAATTATCTCTCAGAGATTTGATTACATTGAAAAACGTTTTGTTTTTTTTTCAGTGTAAAAGGACAAAATTGAACTTGTCTCTTGCTATTCAAGTTTTGAAAATGCAATCATGTAACCAGAGCTGTTAAGAAAAAAAGAAATGTTGGGCTCTTTTTAACATCTTTGAACAAACTTTAGTAATAAAAACTTTAGTAAATGTTTAGTGATATAAAATAAGTTGAAATAACATGTTCCACATTCCAAACATCTGCGTTTAATCTTAAAGCATTTGCACTATGAAAGTTACTCAGTCACAGAAGGACAATTCACACAAAAAAAAAGAAAAAGCACTTCTTATAAAAATATTTATTGTAAACAACACAAGGCACAAATTATTCCAAAAACATTTTTGACCAACTTTACTTGTAGCTGTAGAGTTGTCTCAAAGACATGTTTTTAGAACATAGCGTTGTCCTTTTTACATCCGTCTTATTTAAAAGGAGAAAAAGAGCTTGAGTTAACAGATAAATTTGTATTTTGATTTTTTATAGTCATGTTAATAGAAGATAGTAAAGTTGATAGTAGGATAGGATACTTGGTTGTAAGATGGTTGCATTTTTGAGTTTTGATTCAATTGTTCTTCCATTTTTAATTCTTTGAGTTTCAACTTATTAGCATTTGTTTTTTATATTTTACCTAGCAATCCTTCCTTTGTTTTTGTATTGAAAAAGATAGAAGGACAAATGTTTTTCTGCTAAAATCTAAACAACTCTTGTGCTTGAAGTCCATCATTTTAAAAGAGGCTGTTTTTAAGTAAAAATAACTTAATCAAAATATTTGGCAGTTATAATCTTAAGAGCTCTAAAGTTGGTTTTTTTTTTTTTTTCCATGTAAGGGAAATTCAAATCTGAATTGTCAAGTGTTCTTAATCCTGCTAAACTTTACTGTTTCAGTTTTGCTCGACTAAATTTGAGTGATATGCTTTAGTTGATGATTTGAATCCCATTCATAAATCATAAGTGTCTGCAAAAGGAGGTCTACTGCTACCCGAAATACTGCATAACAAGAGGCATACTAACCAAAAACATGTGCAGACAAGTACCCTCACTGACGCACCTGAGAAGCAAGTATTAAAATGCTTGCAAGAAAATAAAAAATAAATTGCAGAACTTCATAAAAACTTGAAACAAAAAATATCAAACAATTTTGAATTTATCAATCATGCAAAAAAATGTCTTTGTTGTAAGCAGGGTTGTTGAGCCAGCAACCAAAAGTTCCAACTCTGACTCAATCTTTTTCTGCACATCTGACTCCAACTCCTCTTTATGTAAAAGTTTATGGTATATAATACCAAACAAATATATTCCAAAATAAATTATTGCAGTTTCATGCACATGCATAAGTTAAAAGAATATTTCTTATACTTTCTTACACCATAACTTGTAGCTAGATACCATATCCCATGGTGGCTTTTTCAAAGATGGAATGGTCGTTAGCCTATAATAAGTAAATAACCAAACTTGTACTTGTAGATACAAATCATAAATGCTCCATGACCTGTAGCTAGTACCACATTCAATTGTCGTTTTTTATCTTTTAGGTGTTAATGAGCCGATGAGGACTGAGGTTGCATTGTTTTAAATTTAATTAAAAATTGCTTTTATGAAATATAAAAAAAGAAATACTAACCATGAGCATACATCTCAGCATGAGCATCTCATCATACATCTCAGCATGAGCATCTCAGAGTCAGTACATTTTTACTGACTTCGTCTCCAAAAGCCATCAAAAATCTTCTGAACTGATTGTAAGAGAAAATCTCTGTAGATCTTTATCAAGAAGTTACCTTTTGTGTGTGTCATTGCTGGCATGAAAGCCTTATACAGACATCCAAGGACCTAGCATTAGTGGGGATATTATGCAACCATCATAAGCTTTTGTAGTAGCATTTGATAAGTCATGAACTCTGGAAAATCATTTCATTTGATCCAATCAGATCTGGAAGAGATACCAATTGATCATTGAGGTGCTTTTGTAATGAAGTAATTTTTGTAAAACAAAATCAAGGAGGGATTGCATTGACAACTGAGATGAGAGTAAAAGTCCTCCTCTTTATAAGATGTGATGCCTCTGTCTTTTTAACCAGTTTTTTTTTTAATTATCTGCATTTGACTGCATTGTTTTAACATCCATTTATCATAGCCAAACTAAAATTGCTGATTTGAAATGTTTTGACTAATGCATAAGACTTTGTAGCTAAAGACCTAAATAAATAACCTTGTTATCTGTAGATAAACATGAAAAGATTTACTTTAAATGTCATACATAATTGTTGATAGCCTGCCTATCACTTTAATCTATATATTGCAAAAAAAATTCATTACTTTTTTAGTTTTATTTACTTTTGAGCATCATGGAATTAGGCCACATTTTTGTGTTTCATTTGATTCCAACTCTGAAGCCTAAAATTTAAGTTTTCTCATATTTTAAAGGAGTGAAAGTTTTTAAAATAGAATTTCAAAAAACTTCCTTTTTAAAAGCAAGTTCTTCAACTTTTATTTTTTGAAGTGTTCATAATTAATGTCCATTCTTAAAAACCATAATTAATAGTTTGGTCTTTAGAAATATGCAATAGTAATCTCTTAAGAACTAGGTTGTAAAAACCCAGTTCTTGTGATTATTATTTGAAAATGTTTTTTTTTTCATACAGGAGTCTGTGAAGCTCCCCTTGTTTTGCCTCATGGAATAATTCATTTAACTGAAGGCTCTAATGTCTCAAACAAGTTCATGATTTCTTCAACAATCCAATACGACTGTGTTTCTGGTTATAAAATTACTAAAGGGAATACTAAATCAAGGTGTGACCATGATGGTTGGACCCTAAAATACGTTCCTATATGTGAAGGTTTGTTTGTTTTTTAGTTTATTACTCTATCACCATATTTGCATATTTTTACAATTCTTCTCATAGTTTATGTATTTTATAAATTGCGCTTTTTTCTTAATTCCTTAACAGAAATAAAATGTGAAAACACGCACATTAGTGATAGTTCCTTACGCTATGTACCTATGAAGCAAAGTTATACTGCAGGTTCTGTGGTTTCTTTTTTTTGCGAAAATCTCAATGTAGCAAACCCTGCTTCATCTAAATGTTTGGAAGATGGATCATGGTCTCAAATATGGCCAAGCTGTCAAAGTACTGTTTCATTATTCAGTATTATCACTCGAATTTTTGTATTTTAAAAAAATCTGCTTAAGTTTTAAAATGAATCTTGATGCTTTTAAAATCTTTTTTTCTTTTTTTTTTTTTTATCCATGACAAATTTACTTTTTTAAAAATCAATCAAATATCATTCAAATAAAAATGTGAGTTTTTAGAGAATATTAATTCTTTTCTGTTCATTGCAATTTAACTTTATTTTTATTTACACCTATTTCATTTAATTAAATGTAACAGAGAATAAAAAATATGAATATATCTGTTAATTTTGTTTCTACTAAAATTCTATTGTTTTTTTATAAGTCATTGTTTTTTGTTTTGTTTTGTTTTTTTTCAACTTTACTGTTTTTTAGATATTTAAATTTCACGTTGTTCAATTTGTGTTAAAAATTGTTAAAACTTTTTATATGTTAATAACTTTTTATATGTTAATAACTTTACAGGAAAAAGATGTGGAACACCTTCTCAGATTAACAATGGCTTCTTCAAAGTTATTGGTTCACTTGTGAAGTATTCTTGTGATCAAAATTATGTTTTATCAGGAAATGATCAACTAGATTGTCAAGAAGGCAATTGGATTGGCATTGTCCCAGTGTGCATTACATGGTTTAGCTTCTGCCAGGCCCAAAACCTTGTGGCAGTTTTGGAGCGTAATACATATAAGTGCTGGAATAAGAAAGGTGACGTGCGAGAAGAATTTTCTGATTACTTTTTGTTGTTTATTTTCTTAGTTCATTTCTTTGTCTCAAAAATTTTTTTATTTGGGCTCATTTGCTAAGTAATTAGATTATTCAGTTATTCAACCATGAAGACATTTTGTGTCTCAAAAGAATTGAGGTCTTTTTGTAACTTAAATTTTGAAATGCTTAAATGATATGTTAAGAACCACACGAAATTTTTTATCAACTCTACTGAGCAGAATCGCAATACACTTACTAAATGAAAAGAAATAAGCAAAGGAGATCTATTCAAAAAAAGTATTCGAGCTATTTGGTATCTTAGATGGTGCGGGCTATGCAAGATGCGCATAAGGGCCCGCACTTTTGTTCCAATTTTACATCTAAGAATTTTTTTCCTTGCATTTGTACAAATTTTTTTCAATAATTAAATTAGATGCATTAGCGAAACAAGACTCGACTACTCAACCACTTGCTGTTGTTACTGGCACTGCCGGGGGTCTGCTCCTACTCCTATTATTGCTGATTGTTATTGTTGCGTGTCAGAGACGTCGGATCGCTCGTCGAATAGATCATCAGCGATTTATTAATGAAGACGATGATCGATGCTCTTTTGTTTATTATTCCAATGATGTTCATGTTGTGCTGCCATCATACGATGAAGCCATTCAGGCTCGTCGACCTCAGCCACCACCTTATAATGGTAAATATTTGAATGTTTCAATTTTTTTTAAGTTTGTAATTTTTTCAATGAAGAAAATCCGTGAAACAAGAAATTTCGTTTCCTTACAGAAAATTCTCCTTCTCAAAACGAAGTTTCTGTTGAAAATCCATATGAAAGCATCGAAGAAGTTTCACAAACTGCTGTTGGACTCTTTGAACGCAGTGTTTCAAGTTCCGACGCTGCGTATGCAGAAGTACAGAGGAATGGCCCGAGTAGTTCAGGCATTCCGATAACGAACGGACCAAACGGACCAATATCTAACGAAAATGTTGAAAACACGGAATTGATAGACGATGATGAAAAACAACATTTGATTCCTGGTGATCATTGAATTTCTAAGACTACTAGTTATCAAACTAATGTACTTTTTATACAACCTTTTAAAATTTTAAAGGTTGAAAGTCTAATGCACGATCTAAAACCAGTTGGTTTGATTCAACTGGAACATTTGCGAATTATTTTAAGTCTTTTGCTTGCGGGGTTTCTGAGTGACTAATCGCATTGCTTTTTATATATAAATTCATAGTTTTTTATATTGTAGCGTTCTGTTTACTTTTTATTTTTTATGTATAATAAGATTTTGTACCATAAATTTATGAAGCTTATTTTAAAATTTAAAGAAAAATTTGTTCAATACTAATTATGAACTTTAAGTAAATTAAACATTCAGTGAAAATTTTCTCAATTTCTTATAGGACATTAAAAATTTGAAATCAGAAAAAAAAATCTACCAAGAACTATTATTGTATTAAAGAGAAGGTTCACAGTGTGAACATGTCAGCATGTTTTTTTTTGGTGTGAACTTCACACCAAAAAAAAAACATGCTGACCAGTGCAATTAAATCAGTGTAAATAACTGAAGCAGGCAAATTACATCTTTTAGCGCCAAACTCATAAATAATAGATTTTTCATACCACGTTTAGTTTTCAAAAATTTGTTTTTAGTTGTCCGAATATTATACGATATTTTAAATGAAAAACCTTAAAAACGTGAGCACAGGTTTCAGCGCAATTCCTAAAGATTAATTTTAAACCGTAGCAAGTTACTGCCAATGTGTGCCATACAAAGCTGTTTACTAATAATTACCCTTAGTCACGTTTATTTACCTAAATTCAAGCTGTCTTCATTAGATTATCAAATTTTCAACTTTTTAGACTTTTACTAAAAGTTTTACACTTTAGCTAGCTTTTATCTACAGAGCTCTGTTAGACATCAACCGGAGGGTGGTAAACTCAAATACTTTAGACATCGACCGGAGGGGGTTGACTTAAATACTTTAACGAATGAGTGATCTTCAGTTCTTAATATAGCTTTTTTGTTTGTAAAAATTGTTCGCATTTTTAAGAGTTAAAAAAAGCTTATTTTCTCCACTTTATATTTTGTTTTAGGGGTTTTTAATATGATGGAGCAATTCAAATAGTAATACTTATATGTTCAGGAGCATGTCCAGAGTTGAGGCAGTCTCCAGACCCCCACCCACCCACTCTTCTTTGATCATCTTCTGAATCCCGTTTATGTATATATATTTATTACATTATTAGAATAATATACTAACATATATTGCTTCGAATTACAGTGATTATATAAATGCAAAGTGTAAAAGCAATTTAAATTTCAAGTTCAATGAACTTTGTTGTGCTATTTCCATAAAATCGCTTCTGGCCGAAGTTTCCGAGCTCATTTGATATTATCGGAATATTTTATACTTTTCGATTAATTGAAACACTTGCCAAAAACAAAAATGGTTTCAAAAGTGCAGCCTAAGGTTTTAAACGAATTTGTTTTAGATCAAAACCTAAATGACAAGTAGGAATGTTACAAAATACGTTCCCCAGATATTTTAAAGCGTTCCGTGTCACGGAATCCGTGAATTTTGCTTATTGTGAATATTTGGGAAACCTATGCACGGTTTTGTTATTCCCAAAAGACATTCAAACATTAAAAACATGAAATGGAAAAATCAATGATGGGACTTTAAACACTCACTCAAACGAATATAACTATGATATAAATTTTTTTATTTTATTGTTTGTTTTTTTTTAATAAAGTGGACACAAATAATTCACAAAGTGATGAATATTTTTAAAAAACTATTAAACAACTCAACCAGTTAAATATTAAACAATTTTATAAAGCAAACGAAATTAAAAGTTTTTACATCTTTATAAAAAAAAAGAAATATACAGAAGACATCCATTTATGAGAATCAGTTCACAATTTTTTTCCAAACGAAAGATCTTTTATTCCCAAACTTAACAAAGCGGTTGTCAATCTAAAAAAAAAAAAAAAAAAAAAAAAAAACCCATTTATTATACAATAGACAATGAAATGTATTACATCATAAAATAAATAACTACAACTATTTAATGCATTTCGTCAAAAAATACAAAAGTGCAAATGTTCTGCAATAAAACATTGAACAAGCTGCAAGTTAAAAATTCTTTCTGTAAAACCTAACACTGTTAAAATTTACGGAAAGAATTCTTAACATGTAGCTTCATGTGAAGAACAAGAATAGAGAACTATATGCATGTACTAGTTGATCATGTGATATAACTTCCCAATTCTCTAATTTTTGTCCAACGCCTACGTTGAATTAGGAACGGAATATGGTATTTTTCCCCAAGATAGACCTAAACTTAACCCTAAAGTTTGCTTCATGATTCCAAAATTTATACATCAGAGTTTCTTATCTCCAGCTGAATACTGAATGATATTAATGCATTCAAGGCAGCATATGTACTATGCTCTTAACAAAATCTATAAGGGGTTTTAAAGGTGTTCTTGGGACATGAAGCCTCTGAAATGATTCAAGTTAATAAGGAGAAACCATTTTGTGTTATAATAACTAGTAAAAGCTAGGTCTTCTTTATGGTTTTTAATTTGAAACAAACAAGAAAAACTTTTAGTTGAAAACCTGACAGAAAGGAGACTTGAATTATGCAGAAACAAGAACTTTATATCTTTTGTCAAACAAGTCAGTGTCACAATTGATTGTGCTGAAAAGAATTTAGGACTTGAACAACAGTTTGTGAACTCATCAAAGGATAAAGACCAAAATGATTTTGCAGAAAGGTTTAGCTAAGGCAAAGTGGATACTATTATCTTAAATGTAAAGTATATGCTTTTTGTCAAACATTTGTTAAATTATATCACAGAGAAAAGTTATAAATGCTAATGTATGAAAAAGTACATCTTTCTCAAATTTAAGCAAGATATAAATTAAGGTATGATTTCTTTAAAAATATTTATTAGTGGATATTGATAGAAAGCGAGCAAAAGCTTTTAAAACTTCTAGCTGTTCTAATAATCCTATGTGGTATAAAGATATAAAATAGGGATTAAAAAGTGTTCTTCTATTTATTTTTATTAAATTATAAAGTGTGGAAAAGTTCGTCAACCTATCATACTAAAAGGAAATAAATATTGAGAAAAATAATTGTTTTGTTAAGAACATTTTTGCTCATTATAAAAATAGAAAGAAATTATAAAGGAAACTTACTTGGAGCTTGCAGAATTAAAATTGGGCTTGGAAATGATGCTGGGGGTGCATTAAGCTGATTAACAACTGCTTCACAATAAAACCTTTTATAAACATAATCTTCTGTCTGAACATTCTTAATTTTAAAACCAACAGTTCCAGCACTCTCTGGAGATTTCTCAATGCGTCCAAAGAAATTATTGTTTTCAAGGATTTCAGTTTGTCCATTATCATCAACTTTCTTTATCATAGGAATGAAATCATAATCTCGAACATAACCACATTTTATCATAAGAGACATTGTTGTAGAAGTTACATCATTTTCTGTTAACTTGTATTTCCATTGAAATGATGCTGAGCCAGAAATGTTTGATGAAGTGGATTCATCCACAGACCATTGAAAACAGGCTTAAATACAAATTTATTTTTTTATAAATGCAAATCTTAACAATAGAATTAAAAGACATTATGATAAGATACAACATGATTTTACTTGTGCAAGAGATATTAAGGTGGTTCAGGTCACTACCAGTTGATCAACTTGAAATGGAACATAAAATGTTAGTATGACTATTATAAAGATGTCATAAGGTGTCTAAATTAGATGGAAATATGCTTTTTTATGTTATCATGTAACAAAATTGGTGAATTCCTAAGACTTTTTGAACATGGCAAATATATAGGCCCACACGCACAGTACTGAGAACTTTAGTTATTGTAGAAAACATATTAGACAAAGTAATTTATACTTTATCAAAATCAAATTACAAAGATAAACTACTTAGTACTTGGACTCATAACTTAAGTACAAATTTCATGTTTCATGTAATTGTACATGAACCTTTAATACATAATTAATTTCAGAAGAGTAGCAATTATCATTTTCAACAAAGGGCAATAAGTGTGATCATAAAATCACTAATGTTAAAAAATAACATCCCAATTCAAAAAACAACATTAGCTATAAGTACTTAAACCCATATTTGATATATACTGCATGTAAGAATATAAATTTTTATACAAGTAAACAAGAGTTTAGTTTACGTACCATGAAATTGAAAAAAGGATCCAATAAAAATAAGCAAAAGGTTCCAGCTCAACATTCTTCTCCTTCTGTTTTTAATGACTAAATTGTCTATAAAGTTCTTTTATTTACCCTTAATTATTCGTGTAGGGCCTAAGTGACGCCAAAAACTTTAAAAATTATTTAAAAAACCCTTCTTAATCCATATTGATTTTAAAGTGTTTAGGGTTGAATCGGATTTTTTAATTATTTTAAAGTGTTTGTGGTCCATCAGACCCCACGCGAGTAATTTATGGTTAACAAGAGGAAAAACTTTTAATTTATATAAGTAATATAGTTCAAGAAAATTTCTAGCTCAAGCTTAAAAAAAAAATCTCGTAAATAAACACAAATTTATAAACTTCATATTTTATATGCATAAACTTGGATGGTGCTTTCTTCGCTGATGACAGCAAAAGTCCAAAGCGAAGTCAAGTTGGATTCGAATTGATTCGTTGGAGTTGACATTTCCGGTTACTCTACGTCACTATATTGCTTTTTGTCAAACTGAACTGTTTTATAAACATTATGCCATCTAAATGTTTTTGATATTTGTGTATATGTAAATGTAAGTATGTGAATATACATATACGAGGGAGAGTCAAAAACTATATGCACTTTCATTTATTTAATATAATTAACAACAATAATAAAAAATACTACCTCCGTTCCACAACAGTTGTCACATTTGATGCATAAAATTTGATCCATAGTACTTGTCCAATTTGATCAAACTTCTATAGCTTCGCTTGTGTTAGACCAACTTTCAAAAGTAATAGCATGTTGTAAAGGGTTACTCTAGGCTTTCTAACACGCTTGGGCACTTAAAAATAGGTGATCAATAGGCGGATTAAAAATTGCGAGTCAGAAATAGGTTCTTTATAGACTTTATAGCAGTAACATTTGTTTCAGTTATTCAATATTAAAAAAATTTTTCGCATTCTCCGCGGCTTCGGCATAACATTTTAAATTTATAAGGAATCGACATTCTAAGCATGGGAATTTCGGCCTTCGAAATCGACGAAATTAAACGAAATTTGTGTTTCAATTTCGGATCGAAATTGAGAACGAAATTTCGATTTTTTGGATTAGAATTAGAATCGAATTAGAATTCCATATTTCTTTTGATATCTCTCCTCACATTTTTGTTGCAAAGTTACAAAATGTAATTCATTTAACTGTTGGTTCTGACAAAACAAATCAAGGAGATGAGGTTTTAGGAGTATGGTTTTCTGAGTCTGGGGATGGGAAATTAAGAATAACTGTACCAACAAAAAAAAAATACTTTGAAACTGACCCTGATTTGATTTTTAATCAGTTATATAATTTCCATCGTTATCAATGACCTTCTGCCATCTTGTTGGTAGAGTTTCAATTCCCTGTTTATAAAATTTAGTTTCTTTTGAAGAAAAATATTCCTCTTGGTGAGTTCGAACATCGTCGACAGTTTTGAAATTTTTATTCTTCAGATAATGCTCCATGGAACGGACTTCAATAAAAAGAAAATATTTCTAAAGGAATATCTACCTATAAGCACCTAGAAAAGAATAAACCTAAGGTATGTTTAATTTTTATACTTTTAAATTTTCTTTTTGATTGTTATGTATTTTGTTTATTATTTTGAATTTCGTTTTGCAACCTAGGAATATTACAATATAACATTATATGATCAAAAGTATGAATCAAAAATGAAAACTTGAAATTAGTTAATACTCAGCAGCTTATCCACATTTTTTATAACTTGACCTCAGCCTACTCTGGGGGTATATCTCACAAATGCTCGTTGCTCTCATTCGGTACAACAAAAAAAAAACATTTTATAGTTTCAAGATGTCATATTACTTGATCATTTATGTTAATACATTAGTGGAAAATTTTACAGGATTACTTTATATTTTGGTTAAGAAATGACGTAAGTATAAATAAAAAAAATCCTCCCGCAAACATCATGACGTGATGCTAGTAAAATTTCGGTCAGTTGGGTAGAAGACCATATAATGACGTATAAGTAAATGAGAAAGCTTTCTCTAAGCGCCATTCATTAAAGCAAGATCCATTCATCTCAATTATCGCAGGATTAAATTTGTTTAAATCAATTTCAAGATGGAGCAATTCACAAAGAGGGGAGGAAGTGTTGATATATTTTATTAAATTTTTATCTAACTCAATCAAAAATCTAAACTCATTCTTAAGTATTCATTCATCTGATTGTTTTGCACACACAAATTCTTCAACCGCAGTATCTCAGTAAAGTTAATTTTTTCTGCTTCAAAATTTGTAGGTTGAATACAAACTTTGCAATTCATGGCTAAGAGTTGTTCAACAGACTCATAGCCATAGTTAGAAAGGCACAAAGAATACATTTTATGTACAAAATTCTCTATTTACATTTATAATTTATTTATGATAACAGCCTCTTCAGTCTATCCATCACATGCAAGTTTCTGTACGAGTTTTCTTGAGTGATATCATTTGCTACAATTTAGATTGTTGTAGTATTGACTGTTAAAGCGTTATACATTGTAAAACTTGACCAACTAAGCTAACAGAATGTCGCTTGGTTGGTCTTACCTAAACAGAAACAAAAAAAATCACAAACAAGAACTTTTTTATTTTGCTTTCTAAAAGAAGACATAACAGTTATATTTGACTTACCTTCCTCACCCACCACCAGGAGGAAGTGATCCAGGAGATGGTCCTCCGCCTCCTACGTAAAAAGTTTTTGAATACAATTGAAAAAATAATGATAATAATTGGACGCGATAGTCACTGGATCCAGGTTTCAACCCGATCCGTAGCCTTCCTTTTGAAAAATACAACATGATAAAACTGACATAAAACTAATCAATTACCTCCACCACCTATCCTTCCCATTCGTCTTTGAGGAGGTCGGGGTGGACTATAAAAAAAAAAATAGCAAAAAAGTTAAATTTATATTACAATTAGACCTGAAGTTGAAACATGCAAGATCAGCAATAAATATAAATTTTGATAAAAACCATTAAGAGTTACTATGACCATTTGAAAATAAGAAAACATGCAACAAAGAGGATCCTATAAAAACTCATTAAAGACGATTGAGTAACGTTCTTTGGAAAGTGGAAGCTATAAAGAAAATAAGGATTTACCCTCCACCACCACGATAATCAGAAGAATACTGAGTACCTTTCTTTGAAAGATTTGGCTGAAATAAAAATATATTTATATATATTTTTTAGTAATATGGAGAATATATTTTTAGTTAATCTGGAGGCACAATCAAAATTTGCTTCAATAAAAAATGAAAAGACTTACAGAGAACATGGTCTGGAAACTAAAAAAAAGAATGTACATTAGTAACTGAAAATCTCAAAAAAGATATATTTTCAATTATAAAGCATTGACCAATAATGATAATAAACTCATAAACTCACAACAAAACTAGAAAATTAATAATTCCCCAAAATGTATCTGTTACAATTGAAAGGCGAAACACAGATCGTGAGTCCTGTATCCTTCCTAAAAAAAAAAATTATATGAAAATATAATTTACATAAAATTATAATCTGACATGTAAAAATTTTGATTAATACATTACAAGCGAAACAAAAAAGTGAACTGCATTTTCATAGCTGACATATTAAAACCCTATATCTCTTAAGGTTGTAAAATACACACAAAATGTTATAAAATACATGTCTTTTTATGCCTCATACTTAGCAGGAAGTTTACATTTACATTTCAGTTATATTTATATTGTGTAAATATTATATTCACATACTATTGTGAATATAACATCTATGTATTACATACAATATAAAATAACAAGTATAATATAAATACTAATGGTATATAAACATAACACCTCATATTCTATCATTTTAATATGCAGTGCATGGCGGTTGTGATTTTTTGAATGAAGTTTGTTGATTTAAGGATGAGGTAAAACCATCACTATTTTATGGATAGGACCTTAGGGAGCCAGAAATTACTAAAAATTAAAGCTAAAAATGATCTACACACTAAAAAACATTTATGAAAAAGCATTTATGTTTTTTTACACAATAAGAGAATTGGCTGAAGAGCTGGTGAATGAGAGATTCCTTAATTTCAACAAATCACTTCTGATCCAGTGATACAGAAAAACTGAAATAAATGTAAAAGATGTAATGATAATGGTCAAAATATATCAAAGTCACACATTGCTTCTCATCTACAAAGGATTTTCTGATTTGAAAAAAAGTCTACTTGATTTCTAAAAAAATTCCTTTAAAATTATTTTAAAGGAGCAATTACCAAATAAAAGATAATATACGCACTAAAGTTAAAAAAAGAAAATAAATACTGGTTTATGCTCAGAAGTATGAACAACAAATAAAAACCTAACTTACAGATCATTGATCTGCTCGCATCAGATCATTGATCTGCTCGCATCAGATCATTGATCTGCTCGCATCAGATCATTGATCTGCTCGCATCAGATCATTGATCTGCTCGCATCAGATCATTGATCTGCTCGCATCAGATCATTGATCTGCTCGCTAGTTTTTTATTTGTTGCTCCTACTCCATGGCAATACCAACATTCCAACAACTACAAATATCAAGCATCCAACAACTACAAATATCAAGCATCCAACAACAGCAAATATCAAGCATCCAACAACTACAAATATCAAGCATCCAACAACTACAAATATCAAGCATCCAACAACTACAAATATCAAGCATCCAACAACTACAAAGTTCAAGCATCCAACAACTACAAAGATCAAGCATCCAACAACAGCAAATATCAAGCATCCAACAACTACAAAGATCAAGCATCCAACAACAGCAAAGATCAAGCATCCAACAACTACAAAGATCAAGCATCCAACAACAGCAAAGATCAAGCATCCAACAACAGCAAATATCAAGCATCCAACAACTACAAATATCAAGCATCCAACAACAGCAAATATCAAGCATCCAACAACAGCAAATATCAAGCATCCAACAACTACAAATATCAAGCATCCAACAACAGCAAATATCAAGCATCCAACAACAGCAAATATCAAGCATCCAACAACTACAAATATCAAGCATCCAACAACAGCAAATATCAAGCATCCAACAACTACATATATTAAGCATCTAAAATTCTAATTTATGTTTGTTTGCAAATGTTGATCAACCAAAAATTTTAAATTTTTATTTGAAAAAAAAAAAAAAAATTTGAATAAAGAATGGTGAATATAAATATACTTACATTTTTTGTATTCATTTTATATTTTTTGTATTCATTTTACATTATTTGTATCAGTATTATTTTAATAAGAAACTATTTTTCATATTTATAAAACAAATTCTAAGAATAGGGAATTTAGGAAAATCCTTCTGAAGAAAGCATTTTTTATTTTCAAATTTTTTATTAACAAAGTTTTTTTTATCAAAGCAGTAAAAAAAAAAAAAAAGATTGTAGAAATCATAAAAACTGTGCAACGTAAAAGAGCCTCACAAAAAGCCTAAAAGCATGAGTCTATGTTGTTTGTCATTCTCCTTAATTTTCAACAAGAAAATACAAAACAGTGACTAAAAAGCAGAAAAAATCATAAATTTTTAATGAAGCTCGCTATATATTGTGCTAACATTCTAAACAATGCTTTCTTAGAAATTAGGCAAAGGTTAAAAAAAACTTAAAGATTGTAATAAATTTTATTAAAAAAACTTAAAGATGGTAAGGCACCAAAATATTTCAAGTTTACAAGACCTTTAACTTGAGTAAACTTACTTGGTGACTTGAACTGAATGGAAAAGAAGCCGTACTAAAACAATGGAATTTTTTTTTTTTAATGTTGTTTTTTTGATTTTTAAATAAAACATTTTTTGAAAAACAAGAAGTTTTCAATTGAATTCTTGTAAACTTACACAAAAGAATTGCTCAATAACAGTTAATTAAAAAAAAACTACCTTGAGGTTTCACTGATATACAAAATGTTTTATTAATCAATGTGAAATGTGCTATTCACTTTTTTTAACATTTCTAGAATTTATTGACCTTATAACTGTATATCTATACATACATTTATGAGCATAAAAGCAGTAATGAGTAAAGCTGTTGCATGTAAGTCGCAAAAGACTATATCATTTTGTATATGCCAAAAGACAGAAATAATAAATGCGTTGTACATAATATAATGATAAAGTTTGTTATATCTGTTGCCAAGCAATGATGAAAAAAAGAAAGTTTTTTTCATCATTGCTTGAAGATTTAAGAATTTATCACAAATTCAGACTCAAAAAAGTTTGCATAGATGTCTTGTTTAAGGCTAAATCATATGACTATACTTTATAGCAATTAGTTTGATGCCTGAAATATTTAATTTATTCTTATGTTCTAAGTTAAAAAGGGCTTCAGAAGAGAAAACTTTTATTCAAAAATGAAATTAGATAATACTGTTAAAAAAAAAGTAATCTCAAGTTAAAAATGCAAAAATTTTTTGGAAAAATAGCAAAATGCTACGGAAACATGATCAACAATCCACATAAATGCTACGAAAACATGATCAACAATCCACATCAATGTACTGCCAAGGTATTGAGTGATTGAGATGCTTGCACTGCTGTTTAACAAATGAGAACCCCAGAATTTTTTCTCCTAATTTAATGGAATATACATTTGGGAGAAATCTCAAAAATTTACTTAAAAGAAATATTATTAATAAAGGAAAAAACACTTCTGCATATCAAAAAAAAAAATGACTGGAAGAATATTCGAAGAAAATTAGATTGCCAATTTAGTGTAGATGTATTGTTGAAATTACACTGAACTGTTACCAAAACTTACAAATGTTGCAATCCTACTTAAAGCTGTCTGTTGATAGAAACTTCCAGTAGAAATATATGGACAAGTTAATGAAGATATTTCTCATCTATAACATATCAAAATGACTCCATTTGCTAAAGAATCTTTAAAGAAGGCACTATTGCGAGCCAACATCTTATTAAGTTAAAAACTCATAAATTGTGTGTTGTTTGTTTTGATTATAAAAATGATCTAGACTTTTATGACTAACGTAAACCTCGCTTTTATATTGTTTATTCAAGTTATGAAATAAAGAATACAAGTTATGAAATATCTCACCACCAGAAGCTATATATGTCATTTTTATATTCTTGAGTGTTAATGAAAAAAAAGTCCACAAAACAATCAGCTCAATATTTAAAACACTTTCGTTTCCATAAGTTAAAGTGAAGATACAAAAAACAGACGAAACCTTTTTACGGACTATCCAATCTCGTACCGACGCGATTTCACTTATTTCATCACAGCTTAGTCACTGTGATGAATCGGCCGGTAACAGATATTTTCCCCTAAATATAAAACCGCATAAAATAATATTTTAAACGAGGCGAGCTTCACAAAATTAAATCTATTTAGTTTTCTCGCTTTTTTTTGGAACTAAATTGAATTATGGCTTCTTGATTGTTTAAACAAATATTACTGAAATAAAAAATAGAGCTAATCAGAAACTAGATGCGTACAAAAGACATTGCAAGGATCCATACTAACCAGTTATTTTGCTTTAAATTGAATCAAAATTCGTTTGTTCTTTTTTCTGTTTTTCAGGATTTAATATTGCTTCATAGACAGAAACAGTATTGCTTTCATATAAACTTTCTTCATATTCAGTACTGGTATTGACGGTGGTGCTTCAACTTCAGATTCTGATGCACCCTTCAACACCTCAAACCATCACCTTAGTTAAACACCTCATGCAATACCTCAATGGTTTCGCTAATAACAAAAATTATGATTTTGTTAAGGTTAAGAGAAGCTGTTTTATTCCGTTGTTCGTCAACCGTCAAATTTAACCGTCAACTCAGATGACGGTGACAACTGTGGTAATGTTTTTATCGTAATTAGCAGCAGCTGTTGACGCAAAAGCTGAACGACCTTGTAACAATGATTTGGTAAGATAAGACTTCATTGCATTCGCATTTTGGGAGTGCAAATAAGTTTTGAGGGGTCTGTTAAAAAAATGGTAAAAATTAGAAGAAAGCTAAAAATTCCCTAGAAAGATGATTGGAAACCATTTATTCTCATTCACACCATTCAATATTAAAATATTTTTAAAAATGGGGTTTCACTGATCCAGTCTATGTTAAAAGCAAAAAAAAAAATTCTAAAAAATGTTTTTAATTCAAAAATCAGTTTTTCTGATTTGCAGGACGACAAAATTTCCACTAAACAAATTATAGACCCGAATACATTTGATCTGTTTTTTTAGAAGACTGCTTGAAAAGTTGAAGCACCGACATTTTTATAGTAGTATTCTATTTCAAATAAAACTTTAACTCAATGTAATAGAAATATATAAAAAAAATAGAAAATGCAGAAATTACAGAAAAAATTTTTAATATTGTAATTTTTTCCTTCGAAAAGAAAATTGACATCAACAAGTGTACTGATTTTGATCCGGAGCATGGTTGCTGTGACCGCATGATAAAAGCATGGTGCTGTGTCGCATGATCCGGAGCATGGTTGCTGTGACCGCATGATAAGAGACACAACGATAATAAGAAAATATTGGTTCTGGGAAAAAGTTCGTGGCATTTCTGTCGATAGACGACGCCAATTGTAAATAACTCAGGGAATACAGATTGCAGCGACACCATTTAGCACTCCTAGGAAAGGTTACAGTTAGGGCGTTAATATCACCTTTGCGTGTTTGTTACTTTTACTTTGCGTGTTTAACATCAAAATTTGTACGTTGGTTGGAAAGTTGTTTGCGTTTGAAAGAGGAGAAAAGTAATGAAAAATTGCGCAATATTTTACAACATTACGATTAAAAGAAGAACGATGCGCAGGCTTCGAAATAATTTGTATTGTTTAAGGTTAAGGTATTTTATTAAAATCTGATACGCGGAGATGGTTCGCTCGCTTTCGTTCTGATAGTTTTACAGTGAAGATGATTCATGCTCAATTCGCCTAACAAGGTATTGCTGTGTGTATGGTGGGGCTGGAAGGATATTGTCCACTTGTAGCAACTATCCGTTGGTCAGACGATTGTTTCTCAAGTCTACTGTGGACAACTTGAGAGATTACACCAGGCACTTGAAAGAAAATGAATTGAATCGACTAAAAGAAAAGGTATTGCTTTTTATCGTGACAACGCCCGATCATAACACTACTTTGATGACCCGTCAAAAATTTTAAGAGCTTGAATAGAAAACTTTGTTGCAACCATTGTATACCCCAGACATTGCACCCTCTTACTATCACCTATTCCAATCTCTGCAGAACACTCTAAATAGAATTAAGCTGTTTAAAAAAAAAAGCCTGTGAAAAGTATTTGATTTCGTTTTTCAACCAGAAACTACAGAAGTTCTTCACCTATGGCATCTTGGCTCTACCCAAAAAATGGCGAAATGTTGTCGATAATAATGGAGCATATTTGGCTTAAATAGTTTGCCCGATTCTATTTCAAGATGTTAAAGTAAGAGAAAAATATTTTTTTTATTACCAACCAACGTCAAGAGAAACGTTACAAACGGAAAATAGTTTACCAAAATCACTTTGCAAAGTTCTCCGAGTAAAAAAAGCAATCAAAATCAAACGTCCAGCAGAACTTTGACAATGGCGCAGAATTTAACTGCACATGTCATTTCTGAAATTAGAGAATTTAGGCGAACTTTAGCTATGCTACATAGAAAACCTCCTCATAATCAGAATCAGGGTTTAAATCAAATTTGTCCAGTTAGAAAAGAACACAGCTCATCATTTCATTTTTAGGAATAAAATGTACTTCATACTTCATATTCATAAATGAAAATGAAGTATGAAGAACAACTTCTCGGTTGTGTGCTTGTTTTAGGCTTACAACATCTAGTCTTTCATATGAAGTATTTAGTACTTTGTGAACTGAGCATTTGTGTAAGTGGATCTGTCAACTGCGGGCTTCCACTTCTTATGATAAACAAATAAATAATCGAACTTTGTTTAATGCATCATTATGTTAAATTAAACTTTCTAGCGTCCCCTTTTACAAGGCCTAAGGCATCTGCTCCATTATTATCTGTTTCTGGTGTTAGATATGTGGATCTTTTGGTTTCAGACTGAGAGCAGTCTGGTTTCAAATAGAGATCAGTCTGAACACCTCAATAAAGAAATACTAGATGCCTCCCGTGCTAAAATCAAAAGATGTTGAGTTAGAGCGTACTTATGTTAGGTGCTCCAGGTAGAAGGAATGGTGAAAAGATTTTTATCTGGACTTGAAACACAACCTGAATGGTTAATGTATTAATATCTTTTGTTTATTGTGGCAGTTATGTTTATCCAAGAAATATTGGGGATGGTCGTGCACAGGGATGAAAAAGAATTGTACAAGGTTGCCGTTAGAGTTGGGAACGAGTTGGGAAATGGAAATTTCTCGAAATCAACTTAAAAAGGTTATCATAAACTATTTACGCGGGATGTCTGTACAGATGATGTGTATGTATTTGCCAATGATGGTCATAGGTTAATTAGCTTTAGGAGGGCAAAGGTTTTATATAATTTTGAATTTATGTGCAATATTTTAAAAACGAGTTCAAGAGTATCAAGATGGAAAATTTCAAGACATTTATGGCATCAGTTTTTTCATCATAAAAAAAAATTTTGCTACTGAATTTTGTTTGGTCAATTGCGCAATGTAAAATTAAAATGCTGAAAAGTAACCTTACCTCAAGCCTTTGATAAGTAACTTTGTTTTAAGGTTCCTTTTTAAAGACAAGAAAAAGCGTCCCAAGAAAACGAGAAAAACGTGCAATAAGTAACATGTGACAAATAAAAATCAAAACTTTGAAAATGAAAAAAAACTCGAACGGAGTTATTAATTTTATTAATTTAAAAAGCATATTAATAAGAATTTTGTCTTTTAAAAAAAAAAAAAAAAAAAAAAAAAATCATTCGTTTATGAGTTCATTTTGACGAACACGGTCAACTCTTGTAAGTCTGCATGCACCATCTTTTAATTTCAGCCCAAAACTTGTCGATAGGATGTAAATCAGGCACGTAAGCAGGGTTTTTGTCTCCTGGCACAGATTCGATATTTTCGCCTTTTAGATAATCTTGCAAATAGCTTGCAAATAGTTTGTGCGGAAGCTAGATTAGGCCAAAACACAATTTCGTCGTTTTTTGTGAACCTTTTTGATGAACTTTAAATTAAGCAGACATTTTGAAATGTACACATGCTGGATGACTGCTTGGCCAGAAGGAGCGGTTTAATAATTTTAGACTCTTTTCTCAGACAAGGCTTTCTAAATTAATAAAACTGGCTCAAACTTGCTTTTTCTTTTCAGCTCATTAGACATTGCGTCGGGATCAGAAGTAAAATATCCTACGTTGCCAGAAAGATTAGTGTTGCTTAAAGGAAAATATAACTCGTCGTCAATGATCACAACTTTTTTTCAAAAAAGTGTAACCAATTTTGGGCACTAAGGACGCACAGCCGCTTTCTGAACCGATATTCTTTTTGACGCTTTAGTTTTTACAATAACGAATGCTTGTCTTTTTTTTGATAATTTTGAATATATATTGCTGGGAAACATTGAATCTCTTTGCTAAGCTACGCTGTGAAACATCCATCCTTCTTACCAATCAATTTTTCTGCGCGAATTATCTGTTTCTTAGGCTTTTTTCTTGCAGTCTGACCACTTCTGATTTTTCGTTCTGGTCCAATATAGTTCTCGTTTTGTTGCAGTATATTGTAAACGGTCATTTTTGAGACAGTTTTCATGCGAAAGCGATTAATAATAAACGTTTTGTCCTCTGTTGGATGCAAATCTAAAAACGCGTACACTCGTTTTCGGAGTGCCTCTTGATTATCAAGCTTTTAGACATGTTTAACTAAGTTCTGAAAAAAAATGAAAAAAACTGTAGAGGACTAAATTTGCAACATAAAAAGGTAGGATTAAAAAATTATAAAATATTGTTAGACATATTGAAGCTACACTGTTTGTTCGGGTTTTTAAAGTTTTCACGCGTTAAAGATAAGAGAACTGATGCATGTGACTCATTTCATACGTAAAAAACAAAAGTCTGAATGTAGGTATGTGTGCAAAATTTTTAAACTATTCAACTATTCAATTATTTTACATCATTGTAAAGAGCTGTTTTAAATGCTTTTAAAAAATCACCAATTTTTTAAATAAAGGTTCATTTTTCTAAAAAAACAATATTTTAATGAATAAAAAAGTCAAATATACAAAATGCTCATAATCGTGAATCCCCCCCCCCCCCTCCACCACCACCATCACCACCCCAACCTCTACAACAGAAGAATATTTGGTACCTTTACTGCGTGCAAAAATAGAATATGAGCGTGTCATTATTTTTTAATGAAATTTGGTAGGTACATAGAAAATAGATATATAAAATTGATTCAAAAGTTAGAAAAAAAACCCATCATCCCTTCAATGTCAGCTCACTTCCAGAACAGGAATGAAGTTTTCAATAGCAATGAAATCACTAAAAAAGTTAGTAACTGCAAAAAAAAACAAATTGCAATAAACTTACAACACTTTACTTTTAAAATATTATCTAAGTCTGTATAAAATTCTAAAAAAAAGACGAGAAAAATCCATCCTTACGAGACCTACCTCGAGCACGCGGTGAAAAAATAGTCACAGATTCTATCTTTAAAATCGGTGCCGTAAATCGCAGATACGCACGTACCTACTGAATGATATAAAAAAACTTTTTACTAATACCTGATAAACACCATCGAATAAAAGAACTTTTTTAGACTGATTTTAATGCAAGTTCAAATAGTTTTTTAGTGACTTTGAGATTATTGTTTTAAAATTTTATTGTGAACACCATTAACTTGGGTTTGAGGCACTCAAATAGGTTTTATGTGATTTAAATAAAGAGGATTTTCGTTTCGTTAGGGTTTAATAAAAAAATTTTCAAATATTTGTAATAACATTTAAAATATTGTAATACGAAATAAATATAATTTACATTCAATTTTCGAGTAATTTAATCTTGATTTGGTTTTGGAGTCTGGCATCTTGGAGCTTGGAGTCTTGATTTGGTTTTGGAGTTGCCTTTAAAGTACCATACAATATTTGTGACACTGGGTGAAGACTCACCAATTTCAGTGTTGTTTAACTTTTCTAATCCTTTTTTAAAGTTACATGCAAAAAACGCGTTTATCCTCTTAACGGTCCTGTAAATATTATTGCAATTATTGTAAAATTCTGCTTAAAAAAATTCTAGAAAAAAATTTGTAGCAGCGAACAGCACAAAAAAAAACGAAAAGTTATGTAAAACTTTTTCATTTTCCTTATTGCTAAGTTTTCTTTTAAATTTATTTTTAAAAAATAGTTCATAAGACCCACTTTTAGATTCTCTTTACTCACTGATCTCTATAATAACTGGATAGCGCATCTCTAATATCAAAATTGACGCCAAAATCGCTATATTGGAAAGCCCCAGAACGCTGAAATCTGATATGTGTATTTAAAGCGATAAGCCGAAAAACAGAACTTGAGGCTTACGTGAATTAAATTTTTGGGGCTTTCCAATATGGCGATTTTGGCGTCAAAAAATTAGAAGTTTTGCTCGGAGTTGCGCTATCCAGTTATTATAGAGATCAGTGTCTTTACTGTATTTGATAAACAACTTCGATTTGATTTTGGGAGAGAAATTTTTTGTTCGAATTTAACAAGGTTACCTTTTTTTTTTCTGAAAATTTTGTTAGGATGTTAGTTATCCAAAATTTTAGGTCAAACATATTGGACTTTAGTCGAGCCAAAAAAAATAACGTCAAAAGTTTGTAAAGCATATACGCTCTTTGTTTTACTTGAGTTTTCATATCGCAGAAAAACACGTGTCTCGGACTTCAAAATTTTAAATCTTCTTTTAAGAAAAACTGAAATTTCGAAAAAAATTGCTCTCAATTAAGTGAACAAGTTTATTTCTCATAGGAAACAAAAAAAAAAAAAGTTTAAAAAAAGTTAAACAATTTGATAGAAGAAAAATTTTCAATAAAATCTATTTAAAAAAGAGTAAAAAAATATTAAAATATACCTTAATTTACAAGGAAAATTTAAAAATAAATATCTTTTTTTCAATATAGTAAAAAAACGTAAAAAAGAATATTGCTCTTCCGTTCTTCCAAGAGTTTACGGATCAACAAAAGACACAAGAATGTATCTAATTCCACTCAACAAAGGTAGACCTTCATGTTGATGAGTAAGCCGGCCTGGATGCATTAGTGCCCATCCTTCTTTTGTTTTCACAACACTGCAATTGTATCGTGTAAATCTAGCACCACCGCCCTGAGCAACAGCACAAAGATCAAACAATTACAATGCATACAAAAAAAATTGGCTCGAAATAACTTAAGCGAGTGAATGAAATTATGCTTAACATGTTCTGTTAATCAAACCGTTGTTAAATCGTTAACTGTATTTTTTTCCTGCATCGTTAAATCGAATCCTTTTAGTTTCTAATCACATTAAAAAAAAACGTGAACCAATAATCCCTACTTAGGAACTGATTTTAAATAACAGCACATGAAGCTTAAATTTCCAAAATATTTGACTTTCACTCTACCAATGAATAAATGTCATGAGTATTTTACCTAATGAGTCTTCATAGAAAACTTTTATGAAAACAAATAATAAGGCTTGACTAAACAAAATGTAAACAAACCTCATATTCGCTGACGTCATTTAATGCCATATTTATAGTGAAAGTAGAAGAGTCGTGATGAGGTCGTAAAAAATACTGACCGTTTGTCGAATATTTTACAACGAAATTCATAATAGCGCGCACCTGTAAAGATTTAAGAAAGTTACAGCGTAAAATCATAATGGCACAACTTTAATCGAATTTAAATCAATTTTTTAAATGTGTAAGTTCAGTAACCAGTCATAAAGAATCAAAGAAAATGGAACAATAGTGAAACTTACGTCAGAATTGTACCCAGTAAAGTAACGAGAATTTATTGGAACTACATAATCTCTTAGCATTGTCAACCAGTGCTTTTCCAAACCCACCTACGTGAAGTAAAGAACTAACTTTACACTAAACCAAGTAACATCAACTCAATATATTACAATGACTCGAAGAGATTACGGAAATTTGTTTAAAATGCTATTACTTGATTTAAATGAATGTCCACAGTGGGTACATTTTCATATCCTCCAGATATTCGATCATCCTATAAATAGCATGTAATTAAATTCAACACATTTTTATCAAAATTACAGCAGATAGGAAAACACTAATAATTACAGATGACTATTTAGTTTTATGCACTGCCATATTATTTATAAAAAACAACATTGCAGTAAAACTTAAATTCTCTCATGAAAAATTAAATAATATTTTACATAAAGCAATACCTTGTTACCCCCGCTTGACCATTTACCAAAGTTTTCCATTTCCTAAAACAAAAGGGCCTATAAATATGGAATGAAATATAGACCACTCAAGAATGGTTTATCATGAAATGTGGAGAACAAATTTAGTTTTTCGGAAAGAGAATATTGAAATTACAACAATAAAGAGATTTTTACTTCAACAAGTTCTTTAGTAAAGTTTTTTGTTGTCAGTGGAAACCAGTATACATCAGGACAGGGCTGAAAAAGAAGATATTGATATTATTTAGATTTTTAATTTCCCATATCAAAGTTCATAGAAAAAACTAAATTTAAAATTACCATAATTGGTGTTGAGGTAGGCTCCAAAAACGAAGCCATTTCAGGATGCAAGTATCTATCTTCCCAATCCTATTGTAAAAACGATTTATAAAACGATAGTGAACTGCAGATTAGTTCAATTCAATTTATAACAACAAACTGAGTAACTGAGACATAAACAAGTAAATTGCTATGATTTGATAAAATGTAAATCTTGACTTCAAATGATTAACAAGTAAACTAATTAAGAGTTTTATACTTTTATGATATAATTTATTAGTTAAACAATTAAACAAAAACTGACAAAAAGCACAAACTTACAATTCTGTTGTCAAATAACTGATACAAGTCATTATGTTTATGATTTGTTGTGTATGTCTCATACTCCTTGATATGACCAAAATATTCCAGGTTTGTGATGTACATAAATACCCCCTACAAGAACAAAAGTGATAATTTTTTAGAGTTAATAATGTAGAAAATAGAACGAAATGCAATTATAACAGTGTTAAACAATTACCAGTCTTCTTGCGCTGCTGCAAAAATTCATGTCTTGATCTCTTTCATCAGAGTTAAATGGATTTGATGTAAATTTAGCTAAAGTTTTTGACTGTATTAGATAAATGCTAGATATAAATGGTACATTCCATACACCTCGACGAATGTATTTCACGATATCTATGTAATCAGAGGATCGTTCATAGAATCCATCTTGGCCAACTTTACCCCAAAAATTTGAGAACAACTTCCCAGGTTTAGTAATCATTGGTGAAATAAAAGTTCTAAAAAAAAAATCAAAAATAATATTCAGTAAAATATTTGATAAAACTTGAGATAAAATATTTTCTTCAAAAATTTAGGTTTGTTACAATTTAACTCAACTTTGATGAAATCCTTTAAAAAAAACTTTTAAGTTATTTTTACACTTTTTACCAAACATATGTATGAGTAGTTTCATCAATATTTTATATAATAAATATAAGTATCAGAAAGCTTGAAAAAAGAACGTAATAGAAATTACAGTTCTAATATTTCCAGACACTTAAAAACAAACCTGTTTTGTTCAATCAGTATTTGTAAGGCCTTTTTATTTGACAGAGTCACAATAGAATCAACAGACAAGTAGTAATCACACTTGACAGTTTTACAATGTTCAAAAGCAAGTTTTCTACTTTCTTTTTCCGTTAGAAAGGTTATAGGACGTTTATATGTCACAGATAAATATTTGTTTTCAAATCTCTTTAACCAATCTTCAATGTGATGATCATGGTGTGGATCCTGAAAAAGATTACAAGGGCTTCTTTCAATCGAGCAAATATTTACAGAAAAATAAAGCTCTTAAACAACTATGAAAATAAATTTCAAAATATCATAACTTACCACACTGTGAATAAAAATATCAATTTTTTCTTTAGGGTAGTCCAAGTTGGATATATGTTCAAGATAGGATGTGACAAATGGAGTTGGCATAGGGATAAACAGGCCAATAAGCACCTTTGGCCAATTTGTAATCTATAGCAAGGTTTTTTAAAAATTAAGTAAATTAAAAAAAAAAAAAAAAAGCTTCTAAGGTTGTTTAATAGCTTCACAAATATTGTAACTTATTTTGTACAATAAATGAAATACCCACCATACTTTTAGTAAAATGAATTATCTATCATAAATTCAGAACTAATAAAATTTTCTAAAAGCATAAATATAACTATTAAAATGTCTACCATACCTCTACATCGTGCAACAAAAACCTGTTTTCTTTACATGCCTTACAGCCATCAGTATAGGTCCAATAATCAGCAAGATAATTGCCTAGATGATTTAAGTATTCTTTACTTGGACCGTTGCCATGAATAACAACTGGATAAGTACCAAACCTCTTGTTAAATAAGTGAGTATCAGTATCAAACCGGAGCTCAACATCGTCTAAAAACATAGAAATTTTTAAAACTTGTTTTTAAACGTTTAAGTTAATTTAAACTATTACTTATAGATATTCAACAAACCAATAAAAATAGAACATGCTTAAGGATTTATTTACGATCATGTTGATTTTAAAATATTAAACTTTTGAACCAAAGTTGTAACTAAGGTGAAAAAAACTGAAAAATATTTACCTTGATTTCCATTTAAATTTTGAAAAAGTTCAGCTTTATTGTCCAGTTTGATGTTGTACTGTTCCTTTAAAAAAGTAATTTGAAAATGTCGTAATTCAGTAATTCTTATTTGAAAACATGATTTGTGCAGATAAAATGCAAGCAATAATATTACTACAAAAAAAATAAGACAAAATAAAATAAATTTTTACAAGTCTTTTGATTAAAAGAATTCCATTCAGAAAAGATTCTGAAATGCATGACACAGAAAGCAAGAACAAATTGATCTTTTATTTTTGTAATGAAATAATGTAAATAGCAAATAAGATTTTGACAAAATTACAGAAGTTTATGAGTTTAAATTTTACATACATAAATTGGATTTTTTACTTACATAGATACAAGTTAATTATAAGTACTTTGCTTAGAATCCATTTAAGCAAGCCGTAGTTTTTACATAAAAACTAAAACTTACTTCTACTTCAGCTCTATTTGAGAATATTGGAGCTGGTTTCCACGTAAATGAAAAAAAGGATCGTTTGCAACAACATTGAGTTATCTTTTAACAAAAAAGGTCGAGAAGATTACTTTTATCACATTAATTACTAATTGTTACACACCCAAATTTAGGTTAAATTGTTAATTTTTGATGGTAGGTGAAAAAAGCTACGATTCAAAGAACTTGTAACATTAATTAAACTATTTTTATTTTTATTATTTTTATCAGTGATTTATTGTTAACATAAAAAGTGAAAATAAGAAAAATAGTTGAATTGAAAGAATGAGAAGAAAATAATTAAAGTTTCAGCCACAATTCTGACTCTAACCAAGAGGAGTTATCTATATGGCATCAAGAGAAGGAACCAGATTATTCATAATGTAACAAAAGAGTAAAGATTTTCAAAAACATTCTCAGCAGCATTTTACATTTTTCTTTTTTTATGTAACATAGAAAATATGAAAAAATAAAAGCATCTCTAAAAAAAAAAAAAGCAAAAGATACTTACTCTATGATCAAGATATATTTGTGTATAATATAATTGATCATCATCTGTGTGGTTCACAGGCTTGGCAGATATAACTTCATAGATTTTGTTTGCATAACCAATTATTCCTATAAATTTGGGTTAAATTTGTAAATTTTGAAGACCTCAGATGCCAATTGTTAACATTTTTTTAAAAGTATCAATAAAACTTACCACCGGAGCAGAGGTATTTGTAGCCAACATCAATTTTGGGATACTTAACCTAAAAATAAAGAATTGCTAAAGTAGTTGTACCAAAAAAAAAAACCCAGCTAATAAAAAAAAACCAAGTAACCATCAGAACTATAAAATGAAAAACCAAGTAACCATCAGAACTATAAAATGAAAATTGTTTAGTAATAGTATTACTCTAAAGTACATCCTTAAAAATGTCAAAAGTAAAAAAACAGTATTTTAGGTGTAGGTAAACTCTACCGCTAAAGATTTGTCTGGCCAGCAATAATCTTCAGCTGATATAAGGATTTTAGCTTCAGTTTTCAAAAACCTTTTTAAAATTTCATCACGTCCAGCATTTAATATCACATCATACCTGTATCAAAAATATTGCAAAACAAATAAATTTAAAACTTACGGAAACACTGATTTATTTAAATCAATTTACTAACAAACTTACGAATCTGTAAACATTAGGATGAGGTGTTCCTCATTTTTGTACTTTTCCAGTGCATTTTTAAGGATATTAATTTTTTGACCACCACCTGGGCCAAGCTCTAAATCTCCACCCACCCATTTTTCATTCAAACCATAAACCTATAGATATAATTGAAAAGAATGTTAATAACTTTATGAAAATTTAGGCACTTGCATCAATAAAGTAACAGCTAGTTAAACACTATCACTAATAAATTTTTTTACTAAGGTGTAAGGTAAATAAAAAGTTTATTCATAAAAAAAAAAAAATACTTGTATGCTTTACATTATTTTAACTTTAATTTACATTTTATACCTCAACATCAAGACCAAAAACATTAGCAGATCTCATGAACCGCTTAAACCCATCTGTTTCTTCTGTAGCCACAGTAACAAGTTTGAATTTAATTTCTGGAAACAAAAAAAAAATGCAAAAAAAAAAAAATCAGAAATCCAACATCTTTTAAAATAGAAACAAAACCGTACTTTTTAAAAAAATTGAGATAAGAGATAAATTCTTGTTTATATTATTCAAAAAAATCAATCCATTGGCTTCGGATTCAGTTTAGGGTTCAGATTTTTGTTCTCATCATGGCACTGGTTTAATTAATGAGTATAAGTTGAGCAGCGTCAAATTAAAGCTCCATAAAAATCAAATTAAAGTTCCATAAATTTCTCCTTAAATATATTTCCTTATTTAGGTAAATAATCTTTTAACTTGGTTTTATTAATCTACAGTTAAATTTGTTCAAAGAAATGCACGTAAAAATGAAACTACTGCCAATAAATCGGAATTGTAATTTTCATTAAAGTTACCTTGATCATCACAAGATGAAAGATGACAGAAAAGTGCTAACAAAATTAGCAAAATCATATCTAAATATTCTAAGTAGATTGCGTTAGTCTAAATCTACTTGCCACTTATATAAAACTGATTTAGAAATTGACTGAGATTTCATTTATTGTTCAGAGCGCCGGAAGTGATAGTATTAAAAACCACATACTCTGAAGAATAATTGAATTAAAGTCATAGTAATGTACTTAAGTGGGAATGTGACCATGGTCGCACCCATGTGTTTCCTAATAATAACAAAACACCATGCCATTGTGGCTCGCTTATGGACGTTTTTGAACTAAAAAGTTTGTTAAAAAACCGTTGTTGACTTTATGACTTTTTCTTTTACATAAAAAAAATAAAAAAGTAATCTCCATCGCATGACAAAATGCATGAAAACTTACATGAAAATTTGCATGAAAATTTGCTTGAATATTTGCTTGAAAATTTTCATGGCATTAGACGTTTGAAATTTATCTTAAACTTTAAAATTATTTAGTGATCTTTGTAAAATATTTTCATTGTTTTGACATATATTCAAGCTAATTATGATTTGATTAAAATCAGCCTTTTTAATTTCTTTTTCTTTGTTACTTGCGAATTTTCAGATTCATTGGACTTTTTTTTTCCAGCGTGTAAGGTTTTTATTTGGTAAACTATCAAAATAATAAGGAAAAAGTCGTTTAGCTTTACTTTCGTCATCACTTTTTCAGCACCAATTTATATGTAAAAATAGTCTTATATAAGATTTTTATTGATTATAAAACCAAAATTCGTTAAAAAATTGGTAACAGACATTACATTTGATATTAATATGAATATTATAATCATTTTAGCCAATATCAAAAACAATATTTGAATCATACGTACAATTAACAGTTGTGTGATGAACATCAGGAACCCCCTTCCCCCCTTTTTTTTTTTTTTAATAAAAATTTCAAGAACATAGTTACTTGGATTTTACTTATAAACAATCCAGGATTTCAAATCTGAAAATTTTTTATTTTTACTTTTAAAGATATTTGAGTTTTACTAACCAATCCACCTTTAGTGTTTTCCATGGTAACGGTCTTAGCAACAGAAAAGCTTGGATTTTTAATTGATACAAACGAAAAACGTTCGTTTTTCGTTTGTATCAATTGAAACAACAAACAAAAAGGGTCGGGTGAACGTGTTTTACTGATACAGTAACTGACCAGTCGCAATACTTTTTTGCTGTTGCAATCAAGCAAAATATTGGAAAATTAACAAAAAATGAAAAAGTCTGTTTTAGCGAGTTTCTTTCATGTCGCTTTATCAAAAATATATAACAATCATGAGCACTGATCAATAGGAGAAAACAGTTGAAGAAGATTTACTATTGTTAAAAAAAAAAAAAAAAAAGAAAGCGGCATATTAACCAGGATTGCCCATTAATATAGGAATTCGGTATCTAAAATGCTGTTGCTCCATTTAATATTGACACGAAGTAATTTGTTCTTGTATTTAAAAAACTGTTCATGGTTTCTGGGTTATTTACCATAAATAGATCGAAAGAACAAAACTACAAAAGATTAAAAATACCGTTCTTATAACACAACGGCAAGGCAAGCAAGGGTAAGCAAGGCAAGGCAAGCAAGGGTAAGCAAGGCAAGTCAAGCAAGGGTAAGGAACAAAGGTAACGCATAGGCAAAGCAAATTTCGGTGCTGTAAAAGGAAAAGAGTGGAAAACTTTACTGTTTTTAATTTCTATAACTTATATAGTTGTAAAAGTTTTCTGATTTTAATTCACTTTTTTTTAATGACGTTTTTCTAAACTTCTACATTTCAAGCTGCTGTCTTTATCTTTCTCAGCACTTGGAATTTTGAAAAATATTTTTGTTCAGAAAAAATTATCACTAACCAGTTTGTACTGTAACAGTAATAGTTTGTACTGACCCATTTATGCTTATGCAGGGGGAAGAATGAGGATTTTGAATTAAAAAATCTGCTTACGAAAAGGTAACCTACACTCTGAACCTAATAGAAAAATTCAGATAATTAGCGTAATTACTTAATGATTTAGCGTAAAGCTATTGATTTAGCTAATTTATCTATTTTTGTGTGGTAATTATGACAATAAGTTACCATATTTCCATATATTTTTATCGCTAGAATGATTTTATTAACATCCGTCATAATTTTTTTTTCCTTTTACATTTAAAAAATAGGGCTGGGGGGGGGAGGATTCCCCCCCCCCCCAAACAAGAAAGGTTTTTCTTCGAAAAACTTTATACTATAAGAAAAGATGTAACTACTGCAGATGTTGCACCCATTGAAAAGTTAATTTACGTTATTATGTTATCACTGATGGATATAAAATTCAGTAAAGAAATATTTTAAATGACATTCGTTCATCATATTTTGTGCTTTCTTTCCCACGACACATTTTTTACTTTGAGCTCATTTGATATTTAAACCTTTTTTTACCCTTTGACCTTTTAACCAAGTCATGCCACTTTTTAGAATTTTTATCTCCTTGCAAGATTAACACCAAAGTTCCCACCCCCAAAAAATTTCGCTACAAATAGCTCAAAGATAACCCCCGAAAAACACTCAAATAACCCCTGATTTTTGTTGTTGTTTTTGTTTAAATTTCAGTGAGTTTTTTAAAAAAGAAACGACTGGTTATAATTAAAGCATTGTTTACAATGTAGTCATGGTCACAATTGTCAAAAAAGAGCGTTGCATAAATCTTTTTGGATACAAATTAAATTGCAATCCGCGTTATTGCATCGCGTCACGTTCTTCACATTATTGCGAAATACCAGCAAATAATTGAAAAGACTTTCGAAACATTCTTTAGCAGCACGTTTTTTAACGTTTTATAGAAAAAAAGTTGCGACTATTTCAAAATCTAAAAAATCTACGCAAAAAAATGACAACAAAGTATTGCATCTCAACTCTCAATGTAAAAAATCATTTTAAATTTGTATGATGTAATATGTAACAAGGAATCTTACTTTTAAATTCTTTTTAAAAAAAAAAAGGATTCCTTATGTAAGAAATCTTGCACAATGATGCATCTAATATATAAAAAAAAAACGATAATAATAATAAAAAAAAACGTTATTTAGAAAATTTTTAAACTCATTAATTTGTAAATAAAACTTCTCGCTCTCCCAGATATGCAAATAAAACTTCTTCTTGCTCTCCCAGATACGTTGAAAACTTTGTTTCTAAAATTACAAAAGAAATTCTTTGAGATTTAGGACCGTTCATGACTATTTATTCAGAAAATTTTCTAAACTGTTCATATTCCCTTAGAGAACAAGTTTGTACTCAAGCAACAATACTGTAAAGAACAATTTATTTTCCAGAAATCCACAAATCTATATTAATATTCCGTAAACTTGATAAAAAATTACGTAATTATGTAAAATTAAGAGACGAATATCTTTTTTTTTTTTTCTTTTTTTTTTTTCTCTCACCACATTAAAAGTACTTAGAAAACCCGACGTAAATGAAACGAGCGGATAATTGAACTCGTCATTTCGAAAAGGACACAAGTCCGTTTATTAAAACTTTTCAGAATCAACAAAAAATATGTTTCTTATCAAAAAAAGTCTATGGTGCTTATAAAACTAAATATAGGAGTAGATAAATAAAAAAACATATAGAGTTTTTGTGAACTTTATTAAAAAAAATAAAAAAATAAATAAAATGGCTCAAAAAAGTGAAATTCGAAAAAAGTGTGACTTGTGCCCTTTTCGAAATGACGGGTTCAATTAATCTTAACAACAAGTTTAGTGCTTTAACGAACTACAAAAAAGTATAGCTCTAAGATCAGATCGGGACGAAACGGAATGGATTATTACCTGATGCAAACGGACACTTTCCACTTGCGTAACGTATTAAAGTTACATTCAGCTTTTTGTTGAATACCGTAACTGTAACCTTTCCAAGTTTGCTGAACAGTGTGGAGAGGCAATTCAAATTTAAACTTACGTGGATCAAATTTAAGTGCTTGGGAATTCAATTTGTTGCGCTACATTTTTTAAAAGACTTTTCAAATGAAACTGAAAAAGTTGCGAATAGTAATATTTATAATAAAACTTTACCATACTTTAGAAATCAACAAACCATTTTAATTGAAGAACAATGTTAAATGATGAATATATGTTATATATTAAAAAAATTGTTTTTTAAACCATAGCATGTAAACTAGATTTTATTTTGATGAACTAATTACTAAATTTACAACAAAAATTTTGATCGGGTACACGACCCAAAACTTGGTGGTTCACACTACATGCTTATAGGTAAGAATCACTCTACATCCTAGGAAGGAGAGGTTCATACTACATGGTAAGAAGGAGTGGCGTATGAACAAAAGTAACACCTCAGTAGAAATCGATGATTACGCAGTGGTGGAAATAATTTAAAAAATGCACCGTAGTAACATTTCTACTTTTAAATTTTTTAACTGTCGTAGCTTCTCACGTTTGTTTTAAATAAAACTGGTGTCCTTCGTATTTTTAGTTAATTATTTGCAATTAAAGAAAAAAATCGTGTTTTGAAGTTGGCAAAAAAAAAATGCAAACAAATAAAACAGTCCAATAAAAATTTAGTTAAAAGTAAATTCTGTAATTTTATTGAGAAGCAGGAAATACGTTAAGGTGAATAATAAATAGCAGTGGGTTTTAAAATGTAGCTTCTATTAAAAAATCCACTTGTGCGGTTCTTTTGAAGAAAGATTAACGAAAAAATATTTAATTCCATTGGTTGTTAAAAAAAAAAAAAAAAAAAAGCGAATAAAATAAGAAGAGAAAGGAGGCTCGTAATTAGTAAATCTGAATGATTTTACAATCATTCGTAAAGTATATTTTCATCGCAATACTTTCGCAAAATTAAAATCAAACAAACATTTTCTGCGTTTATTTTTGAGTCTGTACAGTGTGGAACTTCAGTGCGTTGTAATGGCCAAAATCGAAAACCTGGTTAAGTAAAAAATTTTTGGCATTTTTTTAGTTTTATTATGATAAATTTGCCTCTATTAAATTTTCACCCTTCCAACTTAAATAGTTTGCGAGAAATTTTGGGAAAACTTTGAGAAAATCAAAAAAAAAAAAGAAAAAAAGGAAAGAAAAACACCCCAATTACTTAAAAAGAAATAATTTTATTATAAAATTTTAATACCTTAGTTAATATTATTAAAACAGCATAATTGTCTTATTACTAAACTTATTCTGAATTTCCCCCCAAGTTTTCATCATCTCCAAATTTTTCGTCAATTTCGTCAAGGCCAGTAAAGATTTCTTTTTCGATATTTTCAGGGGCGATTTCACATTCATTCGCTGTGTGTGAATCACAGAAGGTTAAAAAGTCTTTTACAACGTTAGGAAATTCGATAGCAGTTCTAAGTTTTTGTTTAAACCGGGTGAGCTGAGGATACTATAGTCTGTACAAAAATTCTTTAAAACTAGTCATTTTACAATTGTGGAATTCATGATGCTTCCTGCATAATTTACTTATTGACTCAGCAGCATCTTCACCAGTTACTCCAACTCCAACTGGAACAGACAAATGCAACAGAATTTTAGCAGCATTTGCTAATGCTTTACGCTTGAAGCTGAAAACCTAAACCAAGAACCATATAAATCGAGAAACAATTTGTAAGCTTTTTTGCAATAAGAATCCAACTTCACTGCGTTGATTTGTTGCCTTAGTTCATCGCGATCAATAGTTTTTTGAATCGAACAATCAGGTCTTCCACTATATCTAAAACTTCACTTCTTTAGATAGAAGAAACCTCGCCGACAAAGATTGCCTATTGCGCTAGTTCCAACACTTCCAGCTTTTGGCTGCTCAACTTTCAACCTCAAATCTTTCCGAAACCGTTTTTGAAATATAGATGTTGATGTTTATGGTCCTGGAGATTTAAATGCTGCCATTTCTTCTGTACTTTTTGCATTTTAAATATAACATTTAACCATTTTCCATGTTTTGAAACGAGTACTATGATATTTCTTCCAACATCGTAAATAAACGGCATAAATCCTTTTTTATGCTGCTATATAATACTGCTTCCTTATTAATTTTGGAAAGTTTCTTTCGATTTCACATAATCCCGAAACTCGAGTAACGTTTTCATTTGTACTTAAATGAGTTTCAAAACAGCCAATCACATCTTTTAAATGAGTTTCAAAACAGCCAATCACATCTTTTAAATGAGTTTCAAAACAGCCAATCACATCTTTTAAATGAGTTTCAAAACAGCCAATTACATCTTTGATATGAATCTCCATCTTAATTTGATTTATTGCAGCTGGGAACTTGTTAAATCAATTGTCGAATTTGTATACATTCTGCGCGTTTTATAATAAAATACCAGGTACATTTTAAGTACTTTTTGCACACTTCGGCATTTAATCATAGAACGTTTTTAATTACATTTTAACATATTCTGTTTTTCTACCTGCCAATAAAAGTGATCAGGTACATTTTGTGCCTACCGTTGGAAATCGTACGATATTTTCAAGTCTATGCATAATGTGACATTTTTGTACCTGGTAAACAATAGATAAAAGAAAAGCTTTTCTACCTGCGGTTTGAGATCATACGATTTAGGTAAATACGTCACCTGGGATGTTTGTACCTGGCACTAAAAAGACCTGAATTGAGACCAAAAGATTTTCTTAAAATCAGACATTATATGGCATTTTTGAACATGTTATTAAAAATATACAATTTATCCATGAAAATGAAATATATTTAAGGGTTTACACCACTAGTACAAAAAATAATAATAAAAAAAAACACTTAAAACACGATTTTTTCTTAACGATTGATGTTTTTGGAAAGTCTTGTTTTTTTCAGTAAAAAATGCTTTTTTAAAAAAAGTCTTTAAGAGTATGATTTACGTTCTTTTTTTTTTTCTCCAAATTTTTGACCTCATCACTAAATATCTCCAAAAGGGTATAACTCAGAACATTTATATTTTGGACCTTTCTTATCCAATCTGTTCTAAATAAAATTCCCTTGTCAATAATAAAAATTAATAATCTCAACAACTTTAATAAACATAATCAAAATATATCAATAACCATATCAATGCACAGAATAAAAATGTATCAATAAATATAATAAAAATGCTATTGAGTAGGTTATTTTTAAAACGAAGGTGTATACAGAGTTTAGTCCTTACTTAGAAAAGGGGAGGGGGATGCGGTAAAAACAGTTGTGTAACCAGGTCATTTTTTTCACACACTTAAACATAGACACAAAAATGCATAGATGCATGCTCACATGTATATCCTACATTAAGTGAAAAAACCCCCTCCCCCATCCTGGATTTCCAGAAAAAATCATTTCATTTTATTTCTGTTTTTTTTAACTTTGTGGAATCTTTTTTTCCGAAACGCTCTTGGAAAAATTAGCGCGCGTAGTTATTTGTAGCTATTTTTCTATTATCATGAGAGTTATTCTCTAATTGAAACTAAGTTCTTAAAACTTTAGTAAATAACTAACCGCGTTCATTTTAAAAAAAGTCAAAGATAAAACGACACCATCTTTTGTGATTTATAACAATCTTAGTAAAACTATAATAATTTAATGTTGACGAGTTGGTTAAAATGTTTAGAAATCTTTATAAAATCTTTAGAAAGCTCAACAAAAAAGGCTCAACAAAAAAGATTCCGAAATGCATGAATTTTGAATGATTCTAAAAGAATGTTGATGAGCTATTACAATCGTTAATAAGCACAAAAAGCATGATTCTCTTCAACTTTGTAGCAGTCACGCGAAGCTTCAAAAACTTTGAATGAATGAAATGAAAGTAGAAATGAAATTAATTTTCGTTGTAATCACAATGCGGAGGTTTTCATTTTATTTTGAAGGAAGGGTGAGAGTCACAAAAATTGCAGATTGGTATGTCGTGTTTCAAAATAGCGCCACACGTGTTTTATATGCCGAATTGCCTTACTGGTAAATTGTTCTCTTTCGCCAGATAAGTGTGAATGCAAGAGTTTTTAGCGCAAAGTGAAGAAACTGATTTAAAAGTAAGTTTTTTCATTAAAAATCGACGAAAACGGTTAGGAACCATTTCATTTAGGTTTTCTTTTTCGTTATTCGAAGTTCTTTTTCGTTATTCGAAGTTCTTTTTCGTTATTCGAAGTATTTTCAAAGTTTTCACGTTATTTTATGATTTAAAAAAAAAAAGTGCTTTAAGTGCTGTCTTTTTGTAGTTGTTTAATTAACTTTAGTTTACTTTCTTAATTTATAAATATTCCACTATATAGGTAATATGGAAAATTGCTGCTATACACTAGTGGTGTAAATCCTCATTTCTTTCGATTATTTTTTTAGTTGTTAAAAAATCTCTGAGGGTTGATGCTAAAAGCGCCTCTCATATTTTGGTCATAATGAGTTAGGCGTCAGAAAGTACTTCCCCAAGTCACCCATTTTAGGAAATTTGCTATGACGTATGTTGAAAGTTATTTACACCTATTGTTCAAGAGAATCCCGTCTTATAAAGAATTTAGTTTTTTGCCACAGGCACTTTCAGCATTAAGCGCCATAGTTAACATCTGAACTTATGATAGTATAGTTTTCAGAATTCAACACGAGCATACCTTATCTAGGATCCTATGCTCTTCCTCGGATTCTCATAGGAGATCTGTTAAATAAGTTTGAAAAATTACTCAAGCGTTAAGATTGACGTCAAGTGTGAATGCTCGAGTTGTTTTGAAGTTGTCTTCTCTTTGACTTTTTGATCTGCATGTGATGAAACTGAGTTAGCACTTTTTATTTACGACTCTGGCGTTTCGATTCGTGTTTGTTCGAGTTTTATTTTTTGCGCCTTTAATTTCTTTTCAGCTATAAATTTATCTTTAGAAGGATCCTCTTGCCAAAGATTACGTCTGCCGATTACTCGTGTGGCACTTCAGATACCAATTACGTAACTCGATGTCGTGGAAAGCGTAGAGAATAACTTTGTTGTTCTTTAGGTAATTTTGGATAAAATTTGTTTTTTAATATTCATAATTATATTGAATATTTAGCTTTTTTTTTTTTTTAAACTATTTATCAAAAACTGTTGATAATTAACTGTTCATAAAGTTTTTAAATAAGTTTGAACTGAAAACTATCATTTACAAAGTAATTATCTGTCATAATCTCAAAGTTTATTATTATTATTTTTTTATTTTTAGTATTTTAATTGAAATTTTTCAACCTTATCAGTAACAAAAAAAAAAGAAAAGAAAAGAATTCATCGTAAGATCTTGTCTATTATTATAAAACTTGCTAAATATAAATTTCATAATCATATTTTGAAAATCCAAAAATATTGTTTAAAACCAACCAACAAAGAATTTAATGAGCTCGGTTTTATGCATATTGGAACTGATGTTTTAGCATCCAAATATAATCTTGCTTTTCGAGTTTTTAGTGAACTTAACGTATAATGAAATTAAGCAAATCTCTAGTGGGATTAGCTAATCGTTTCCGCAAATCTTCGTGATTCATTCAATTGGAAGCTCTAATCTGATATTTTGTTAGCGTGATTTGCACGCGCTCTGCGCACGATTGTAATTCCCAAAGTTATTTTGAGTATCGCTCATTTTTTTTTTTATTATTGCGAACTAGATTTTAAGATTTTTTCAGTTTTCCAACGTTTGAAACTCGGTGAATTAAAGATAAATTTCTTCCGATCCACATTTGATATTTCAATCTTTAAAAGTTTATTTCGTTAAACTTTAAAATATAATGTCAGAGTTTTTAATCAGAGAGAAAATCAGTCCAGTATTATTCCCACAGTATGCTCTTTTTATCAATAAAACGCTGCGCATTTCGTGACACTTGGGATTTTAGAGGTCGCTGTGAAAGTTCTTATAATCCGCTTGATATTTTCGAATCTTTTGTATCTTCGGCTTCCTCTATTAATTAAGAACATTGAATTTTTTTTTAATAGATGCTAAAAACGAATTGGAGTTCGGCACGAGGGAAATTACAAAGAAATTTCTATTATTTCTTCATTTTTCTTTTAATTTTTTTTTATTTTTAAAGCATGAAGTGCGTCGACATTCAGATTAGTTATCGCAGAATGAGCCACAAGCAAAAAAAGCAAATTCAAAAGTTCTTTAATCCTCTTAAAGTTGAATTTTGTAAATAATTAATTAAACTAATGTTGTATAATTAAGTTTGTTAGAAAACGAGTTCAATTTTCAATTAAGATCTTAAATAGAAAATCTCAAGTTTGAAGGTTTCTATTAAGAATTTAGTAAATTAGTTATTTAACTTCCTACTCTCCGGGTAAATAGGCATACTTGAGCCTTTCAAGGCTTTTTGATAAAATGTTCAACGCAAGACCCGAAAGATGGTAAATTATTATTTATGAAAGAACTTAATCCTTACGATCAGTCCAAAGTTTTAAAAATATTCATTCAGAGCGCGTAGCTTTTATCGCAAGTAGGTAGGTAGGGATTTTTTTTTCATGAACCTCCATTTTGGTAAAAGAACAACTTAACTGATATAAAAACAAGCTGCTTGAGAAATGTTACAACGGATTATTTTAAGCTTTATAAAATATTATTAAATCGTTTTATTTGCACTTTTTTTTTTTTTTTTTTTTGTCTTTAAGTGCGACATACGAATCTAATAAAATTTTTTTGTTTTGAAATATTTATAATAAATATGTTTTGTATGATAATTATTTTTTTTTTGTATGATAATATATTCAGGAAGTGATTTGTTTCTATTTCGAGAAATGAGTTTGAAAATAGAAAGTTTTAGTAAAGTCTAGACAAGGTTCTAAAATCCAACGGAAAATTACTTGTATCTGAGAAGGAGAGACAAAAATTTTGATCCCATGAGTTTAATTTTTCATCTGAAAAGGAGAAGATTCTGAGTACACATACTAACGAAAGCTGACCAAACAAATTTTTAAGTATAAATCAATATTCAATTGTATTACAGCAAGTTTAAAAAAATCAAAATATGATGGACTGAATTTCAATAAACTACTTTATTGAAAAATCAATAAAGTAATGCTGCGTGTTTTACGAAATCTTTTTACAAAAATTATCTATAATTAAATTTAAAAACTTATTTAAATATTCTGTAACAATTATAATAATTGCTTTTTAGCCTGTGAAAGTTCTGAAAGTATTAGAAAAGATGGCATCAGATGGTAATTTCACTACAACTCCTATCTCCTTTTATAATGACTCATCAAAGCTTACTGGATTGACAATTGGGTTGGTATTTTTCTACAGCTTGGTTGCATTTACGGCAATTGTTAGCAACATCCTCATTTTAATGGCCGTTTTTCGGCAGGTAGTGCCTCGGAATACAGTGAACATTTTCCTGTCCAGTCTAGCTATGAGTGATTTGCTGATGGTAATACTTTCTATATTCGATTGCGTGGCGTTTGTATTTGGAAGTTGGATTTTTGGTGAAGGTTGGTGTAAAACACAAAGCTACCTGCTTGAAGTGTCATTTTGTGCATCGACGTTTACATTGGTAGCTGTCTCATGTGAGAGATATTTGCTTCTATGCTTCCCACATAAGAAGCGCCGTACTAAAAGAGCAATTTACAAAATGGTTTTATTTGTGTGGTTAATCTCCCTCTTCGTGTGTTCACCTTTACTTCATGGATATGCTGTAACAGAATCACGGAAATTACCAGGGAAAACAAACCTTGTTTGCACCAATGCTCTATGGTCAGTAAAGCATCAGCAATTGTTCTACGGTTTATATTCAGTGATGGTTTATTTACTGCCTTTAATCATAATGGCATTTGTGCATTGGCGTATTTCTTGCTCGGTGAAACAAAAAAATAAAAAAGCAAGCGGAAACGAATTATTAGAAAAACCTGTAAAGAAATCAAGTATTTGTTTTACTATACAAGAGGAAGGAAATAATACAGTCTCTGAGCCTAATTATAGTGGTGTCCATAAAGCACTCCTTCAAACTTTCGGCACTTTAAAACGTAAAATCAACTCCTTGGAGCGTGATAAAGTGCGAGCCTCAAAACGAATGAAAGCGATTCGCTTGTTGTTCGTTGTTACCGTGACATTCTTTGTGCTGTGGAGTCCATTCACTCTCTTCCGCATACTACGTTTAGCCGGTATCGATATAAGCAGTTACTTATATAAATTTTCCGAGCTGTTAATATTTAGCAGCACGGCTGTAAATGGCTTCATCTACGCATTCATGAGCTTACCTTTTAGGAACTCTTTCAAAGCCTTGATTATGTGTCAAGCCACCCGTGATCCTGTCTCGCGTGATTCCGGGCCTAGCTACAGCAATTCTGAAGAAAATCGGCTGGGCTCTAAAAAAAGTAATATCGCAAACTATTATAATGGATATACCAGCAGCGATGGTGAATCCAGAAACACTTGTTCAATAGGTGATAGTAATGGAAAATCTACTTTTTAGATGTTCCTATTTGATATTCGATTTATTTCTCTTAGCAGCTTGGGTTTGTTCAAAGTAGTAGAATGCACATATTTTTCTCTATTGCCAATTTAGTTTTGACTGTATTATTCAGGGGCAAGTTTTTTTTTGTTTCAGGGGATTGTATTACTAATTTCATCTTGAAGACACTTTTTATTCTGTTAAAATTGCTATTTGTAAAAAGTGTTTATAGATTACATTTTATTGTGTTTCGTTAGGTAAAATCTTGTTTCGTTAGCTTAAATCTCGTTTCGTTAGCTAAAATCTTGTTTCGTTAGGTAAAATCTCGTTTCGTTAGGTAAAATCTCGTTTCGTTAGGTAAAATCTCGTTTCGTTAGGTAAAATCTCGTTTCGCGAGGTAAAATCTTGTTTGTCGATGCTTATGAGTTATTTAATACTTTCTACGTCTGATTCAAGCGATACTTCTTTAAAAACTCTGAAGAACCTAAAAAATATTTGCAAGTGTGGTTACTATTTCACCTATAAAAGCTCTGAAAATATTAGAAAAGATGGCTGATTTGAGGATTGTCCTGTACTACAGTACAATCTCTTTAATTCGAATTTTATGGGGAAAAATAAAAGTTCGAATTACAGAAATTTTCGAATTATAGAAAGTTGACTCTTCTTAAGCGCATTTCACAGTGACTTAACATTTAATCGAATTATAGGTTTTCGAATTTTGGAGATTCGAATTAGAGAGATAGTACTGTAATACGTTCAGTATATTCATACATTTTCTTTTGATAGTTGCATACATTGGACGTAAGACTCGTCTAAAACTAAAAATCTATTTAGAACCTTCAATTATCGGATTAGAAATCTGATCATTAATCAAATCATCAGAAGAAGATGAGAAATAAAACATTCTCTTTTTGGATCAGTGTTCCCATTAAGAACAAATACACCACTCCGTAAAATCCAAGTTCTGTTAAAATTTCTTCTGATCGTAAAACAAAATTTCTTAATTATAAATTTAGACTACAAGTTTGTTATTTAAGCCACAAGGCTTCCCCTGTTCTGAAATTAAGTCCCAGCGACAGGCGTTAGCATAGAAAAAGAAATGTCACACGGGAAAAGTTCACAAACGTGCTGTCAGCTGTAGGGGGATTTCTGTTGTTAATACATGTTACTAAAGTTGAGGATGCTGCAGTTAATGAATATAAGATGAAATAGATTGCTTTTTCTCCTATTTCTTACATACAGTTCTGCTTAAGCAACTGAGCTTATATATCTGATGTGCTTGCGGAAAGACTATGGACGAAGGAAATAGTTGATGTACCACCATGCCATCATCGACACTTCTAAACTTATTAATGTTGAAAAGAGTTTTAATTAGGGAAAGGAACGCAAACTAAAACACTTTCTTTTCCCCTTGTGTAATTTCTTTTTCGGAACGTATTAGTTAGAAAATGAATTTTTCCTTAATGTATATAAAATATAATGATAAAATAAAACAACTTTAAAATACTGATAATAAAAGATAATATTACAAGTTAATGATAAGGGTTATTCCCGTAAATATTGAGTTATAGAAGTCTGCTCTTCCTTCCCACTAAATGTCCGGAATTTTTCATATTTTTACTCTTCGCTCTTCTATAAACAAAATTCACAAACTATTTAGGACTTTTATACTTAAAATATTTTTACAACTACTATAAATAATTTGTATAAATATCTTTTTAAATTTTGTTTGATTTATATGCAATATTTCACACCTTTTAAACCTTTTATTTTATTATCAATTTTTATAACTGTTGTAAGTGGTTTTTTAAATGTGCTTGTTGATTCCTTACGAGATAATCAGTGAAATCTTTCACCATTTTTCAATGATACAAAAATAAACAAAAACAAAACAACACTTAAGTTGTCTATTTATATAAAAAGTTGAATCAACTGCTGTATTTACTCATCGTTAAGTCATTCGTTGGATTTTGTTTTTCCATTTGCACAAGTATTAGTAGTAGTAATAATAATAATAGTAATAATAATAATAGTAATAATAATAATAATAATAATAATAATAATAATAATAATAATAATAATAATAATAATAATAACAATAATAATAATAATAATAATAATAATAATAATAATAATAATAATAATAATAATAATAATAATAATAACAATAATAATAATAGTATTAATATATTATTAAATAATATAATTTTATATAAGATAATATTATATAGTTAATATATTATTAGTATTAAAACTTGCTCATTTCCACAAGCTGTTTTTTTTTTAACCCTGTAATGAAAATCTTCTTCATCTTATTTGATAACTCTTGGAATCTAACAGCATGTTGCAACCTAATTGTGTAATGAAGTCTAACTGCATTTAGCAATCACAATATCTCGGAGTGACGTTCAGAAAACTTTAACCTGTCCAGACCGACTTCGCTTTGATGAACTCATGTCGAGTAATGTTCTTAACACATAAAGATCCTTTGTAAACCAAGAGTTAAAGTAGTGGACGCTTGTCTAAAAATTTAGAAGCTCTGCTTGGTCAAACTATTAAAATCTGAAAAATGTATTTAAGCGCAACCAAGTATTCGTAACAGAATAAACATAGGATTTACACTCGGCAGCTAACGAATTTACACTCGGCAGCTAACGAATTTACACTCGGCAGCTAACGAATTTACACTCGGCAGCTAACGAATTTACACTCGGCAGCTAAAGAATTTACACTCGGCAGCTAACGAATTAGTCAAATAGATAAAAAAATCCAAAAGTTTTTTCCTTGTTCAAATACAGTACATACAGTACAGAACTATAAATAAAGTTAGAAAAAAGTTTCATCAAAACTTTTAATTACAATAAATTTATCTTACTAAAACCAATTCAAAAACTTTGTCAAAATCAAAATTTTGTCAAAATAATGATTACTACCAGGAACAAGTTTTAAAAAATGGTATCAATTCTTTGTAAATAATCATTTTGTCGTTCAATGCGAAAATATTTATATTACAACGTGACTCTGTTGTGTTGACAACCACGCGTAACTGGTATATCGTGGTAAACAAAGATGTTTACCGAAATATACCAGTTGCGCGTGGTTGTCAACAGTTGAATCTGATAAAATCCTAAAAAGAAAATTAATTGCGAGATGTCATCAGTTGATCCGTCAAAACATTTCTGTGCTGAAACTTTTCTTTACAAAAAACAAGTGAATACGTGCACCAACATCAATCAGGAGCATATTGCGGCATTCATGTCGCACCTATTCACATCGTTAAAACGCATGCGTGGATTAGTCAGAATTAAAGACCATTTTGTCCAAGTCTGCACTAAATAATGGATTTCTGAACATCAGATCACCGTTTTTTATTTTGACCTCTTCTGAATGACGACGGTAGGGGACTGAAATAAATTAAAAAGCATTTAATGACGGGGACTGAAATAAACTATAAAGCATTTAATTTTGAATTTACATATGGATGGTGTTATGCAACAATGGTGTTAACCAAAATTTTTCTTTAAAAATGAGTTTAGGGTGCACTTTGTTAGGTAGACCGCTACTATGCAACGTACAAAAATATTTTGTGCAAAACTTCTATTACACTGCAATCTAACGCATGTAATGTTAACCGTCATTTAGTTCGCCGCACACAGTGGTCAATTAAAGCCAAAAAAAAAAAAAAAAAAAAAAATTTAAACTTCGCTATTAAATTTTCGTTTTTAAGAATATTTTTGATTGTTGTCAGATGATTTATAACTTAACTATTTCCCAAATCTGTGAAATAGTTTTAGCTGATTATTTTGGTCCTCACAGAATTTCATTTAAAAAATTTACTAATGAAACAGTTAAATTAGGGCTCCAATCGGTGATGCTTTTATTAGCAACCATTAACAACACAAATTTTAGACCAAAAACATATTCTATTATTTAAAAAGATTTTGAAAATTGGGTAAATTTTTATGAAAAAATACAAATTTGAACTTAAACAGTATCAGATGATAATTTCTTGTTTACGTTATACAGTGTTGATCATAGAAGCAACACACCCTACAATATTTTCTTTTAATTGCATTTTATAGTGTGTTACGTGAATACCATTAAAATTAAATACGTCTACGTATTTAATTTTAATGGTATCATGATAATTTATAAGCTGGAACTTGCATTATTTTTCGGACGTAATATGTGACAAAAACTTTAATTGTCAAGTTTCGTTATACGGGTGTGCTCAATGAAAAATTAAAAATTAAAGTTTTTCAATAAAATTTTTAAGTGTGAACTGGAACAAGTTGTTGTAAACATTTTGTTTGTGACGTGCATTCAATTTTCTCATAGTAACTGAACAGGGGGGGGGGGGGCGAAAACATCAAAGGCTGCTCATCAAAATGTTACTAATAGTTTTAATGTTTTGATGTCGAATTTTAAACAGCACTATTTTTTGTTTGATATGCTATTTCTATGATCTCAACTTTTGGTTGAATTTTGTAAACTTTTCGAAAATGATAGTTATACTTCCTTTTTTTTTTCCTTAAGATTTATAGCTAATAAATGGAAATTAATTAATATTATTGTCTCTTAATTCCCCAATAAAGAAAGAAATTATACTAATTCTAATAAAGAAAACGTTTGGTGTGCTCACCACTGTGATCAGCACTGTATATAAAGACTGTATTTTCATGTAACATAATTAAATTTTTGAAGAAAATTACAAAAACCTCAATGACCAAACTCTACGTCAAATTATGATTTTACTGTTAAGCAGTTTTTGCTGCGCATGACGTGCGAATTCGTTACGATGCGAATGAGAAAGACAGTAAACCCACAAAAAAAAAAAAGAAAAAAAAAAAAAAAAAAGAAAAAAAAATCAAGCATGCAAAAAAGGGGCAAGCTTGTTTTGAATAAGGGTCTGCGTATCGTTTCATTTCCATATTGCTATCATACCGATATATCGGAAAAAAAAAGTGTCATTGGCATGATTACGACGTAATATCGTTATAAATATTTTAACTGTTATTGTAGTTAGTTTAAATCTCGGTATATACCGGAACTCTTGTCATTCCGATGATTTTTTTTTTTCCGGTATCATATCGGAATGATAACGATATAGAAATGAAACGATACGCAGACGCTTAGTTTTGAATGTCAGAGAAACCTCGGTTCATAAATTCGGGTTGAATTATAGACGATAGTTCGTCTGACTTTTTTTTCCCGTGGACTTTTGGAAGTCAGACGAGAAAACTTTGGTTTTTGCGCTAATGCAATTTTTCATCTACCAAATCTGTTCCTGCGGCTTTTCTTTGATCTTAATGAAATATCGTAAAGTTTGGGGGGGGGGGGGGGTAATTAAAGGGTGCGCCAAAATTTAGTTAATTAATTTGTCAGTGCTATTCAGAAGCAATATGACAAACGAAAAGACAAAAAGCAAAGCAAAATGTTTGAATTTAATAAATTAAACTTGAATTTTATCTGACTGAACTTGGCCACTACTAACGAGTAAGAAAAGAAAGAGATGAAATAATTATTTTTATAAATCTGCAATCAGAAAAAACATTAATTTGAAATTACAAAATACGGGTTTACAAAATATATTCGACGTATATTTAAATTTGGCCAAAAGGTTGATAATTGGTTGAAAATAGTTGATTTTTAAAAAGTTTATTACCCCCGTCCTTAAACCTGCGAAACGTAATTACATTTCGCCATTATTCATTTTTTTAAATAACCAAAGTTTTCTCGTCTGACTTCCCAAAGTTCACGGGAAAAAAAAGTCAGACGAATTATCGTCTAGTTGAATCAGTGAAAGGCTCTCAAAACATTAAAATATTTTTTGAATTGAAGGTAAAATTTCTACGCAAAAATTATTTATTATAAGTTAAAAATTGCAGATCAAACTTTAAAAATTTAAAATACATTATTTTTCTGTAAATGTTATATGCAATGGTTACGAATAACCATGAATATACATTTTTTATATTTTCGTTTATAAACTTTATATAAAAAATATTGTAAATTTTATAAAAATTCTGATGTTGTGATTTGTATTTGTGTTTATCAGTGTTCTAAATTTAAAAAAATATTCTTTTTAGCCACAATTCCTGTTTTTGAAATAAGCACACTTTCAAAAAAAAAAATTATTGTCAGCTGTTTCTTTCTTTTTTGCATATTGAAAAAAAAAATTTTTGTCATCAAGGTTTTTGTATCTAGTAGAAATGGATTTTTAAGAAAAAAAGAAAAAAAGAAAGAAAAAAAGGAAGTAAAGAAAGAAAGAAAGAAAGAAAGAAAAGAAAGAGAGAAAGAAAGGAAATAAATAAATAAAGTATCTTTGCATTTTAATCTTCTATTAAAAAAACAACGAATTTTAAACATAAACTAATGTTTTTAAAGTAGAAAATGATTTTTAACTCAAAATATCAATTTAAAAATGATTTTTTTTTTTAATTTTGACACATTTTTATAAAAAATTGACCACTGTGCGCCGTTCTGCTATTTAACAAGAACGGGGTTTAACAAACAGTTTTCTGTTGCGTTTATTTTTTCTCTTTTTTCTTTCTTTTAGTGGGAAAATGCTAGGAGTTTATATAACAGAAAATTCTTTATGAAGTCACTGTTGCTATGGTGAATGCTTTAAAATATCAAAAAATACAGTTCATTACTTCCTATAAACAACTTCAACGCGAATTACCTTGAAATAATGCAGATGTGGGTTAACCGCGTTGTTGCATAACAGCATACATATACGGTACAAATGATATGCATATCACATATACAATAGAAAATAGGATACATATACGTTTTTTACACCATCTTAAGGATTTAATTCAATTTCATAACAACGTGACTTACTTGAATAGTTTTTTATTCCTTCTGCAAGTTTTCGATTTCTTTTCCTTTTCAAGACAACAACCAACGCAAAAGTAGCAACGATAAAAAACATCGAACCAGCAGTACTTCCAATTATGACAGGACTTACTAAAGCAAAATAAGATAACAATCCATAAACAATTATAAAGAACATAAGATAAACATAAAGTTAACATAAGATAAATAAGGTAAACAACACGACATAAGATAAACATAAGATAACATAAGATAAACATAAGACAAATAAGATAAACAACACGACATAAGATAAACATAAGATAACATAAGATAAACAATCAATATAACAGTAAAGATATAGATATAACAGTAAGCTGTTACAAATATAAATGCTCTTAAACTAGAAAATAAGCGTTTTACCCGGGGTAACAGTTTCTTTTTGAGCAGCTAAAACAAAGTAAAGAATTTCATTGAGTTGTTTTTATCTGCAGAGCGTTTTTAACATAAAAGCAACAAATGGTTTGTATCAATTTTATTTGCGAGAGGTCTCCTATTTGGTATGTTAATATAGGTAGTACCTCTAGGTTATTATTGGTCTTTAACCATTTGGTCGGTAACATGGTTCTTAGATGGTTATAGGTCTACTACAACTTAGACGCACGACGATGACAGATAATTTTTTGCAAAGGTTGTATTAACCGCAAAAGTTATAGATAAAATTTAATTTATAAAGAAATAAAATGGAAAAAACATCTTTTCTTTTTTTTTTTATCGACTTTTATTTTCAAGTTTAGATGTGTCTGCAGAGCTTCTTAGAAGTAATGCAGCTGATCTTGCTATTGTAATCTGACAAACAGTTAACTCAAATTCGGTTTCCGTTGCTAATTTACCAAGCACAGCATCATTAGGTACAAATCTTTATATAGTTTACCTGAGCTAAGCTATACTACATCCTATTATAATCCTAATTTGGTAAAAATGGACAATACCATATCTGTTTATTAGAATCTCATGTTATCAGCATCAAGAAAAATGCTCAAAGGTTGCAAATAAATAAATAAAAAGACTGCAAATGGAAGTTGTCTAACATTTTTTAGTAAAGAATGTTACAAAAAAAGAAAAGAGGTTCACGCAGTGCGTTACAAACCAGGTAAAAGATGAACAATCTACTGCATAAGCCTGATTAGCTTAGATCAAATGCAACAGAGTTTAGCCGCTTTAGACACAATAAATCGAAAGACAATATGCAAATGAAATGTGATAATAGCTGATCGTTATGAAACTTTATTATTACGTTTATAAAATTCTTGTCATTAAAGTTAATTGATGTAAGTTATGAGTCAAGTCATACGCTATTTTTGTAGTTGTCGTATTTACATTTTATGACTTGACTAATAACTTAGTCAAGTCGTACGCTATTTTTGTACATAATTACGCCCTCGAGAATTTTTTGTTTCTGTATAAAAGTTGTAAAAGAATTGAATAAAAAACAGTAGAAAATAAAAGTAAACAAAGTTGTTGTATTTACAGGCTATTTCGGCAGTATGGCATCCATGGCAAAAATGATTGGAAAATTTGATGGATCTGGAGATGTTGTAGTGTGGTTGAAAAAGATCAAGCTGGTGGGAGAGCTGCAAAAGTTGGGCGATCTTTCATTGATCATTCCGTTGTTTCTTGAAGGCAGTGCGTTCGCATTATATGAGCAACTTGGGGAGAACCAAAAAACTTCCGCTAAGAACATTGAAAAAGCCCTACTAGATGCATTTGCAGTTGATGGTTTCCAAGCTTACGAGCAGTTCAGAGATCGGAGATGGAATGACGGTGAATCTGTCGATGTGTATTTGGCCAGTTTGCGTCAACTTATGAATTTGGCCGATATTGAAAGCGAAGAATTATTGCTAAGAGCGTTCATAACTGGATTGCCGGGTGAAATTTCGAAGCAGCTACGAGCACAAGTGAAAATATTTGGGATCAGTTTACAGGATGCATTGAACCATGCAAGAGTACTCATGACGGAAAAAACAAAAGAAGAGTATGTTTCAACAACTATCTCTGAGTTCCATGTTATGTCCAAAAATGTTAAGAAACCATCCGCTACTGATGTTATCTGCTACAACTGTGGCAAATCTGGACATGTTGCTCGAATCTGTTTTTCGAAGAAACAAAATGTCAGTGATGGGATAAAATGTTTCAGGTGTGGAAAATCTGGACACATTGCAAGATTTTGTTTGTTGCATCAGGGAAACTCAAATGGGGAATCGCCAGCGCCAGCTGTTTCCCTAAACAACTAACGGCGCTTCCAATATGCACTGTGCAGGTGAACACCTTTGCTGGGAAAGCACTGGTCGACACTGGATGTACCCGAACTATTATCTCAAACAACATGGCTCGGAAAGCTGGTGTTCGTATTAGAAGACATGATATAATGGTGTTGGCTGTTAATGGAGAAGTTGTGAAAACGGAGGGAGAAGCTACAGTAACATTAATCATTGAAGGAAAAAAGCTCAAAGCATTAGTAATGATTCTAAAAAGTGTTGTCAACGGTATTGATGCTATTATTGGTATGGATGTCATTAATCGCTGTGGAGGAGTGCACTTGTACAATGGAAAAATTGAATTTGGTTTTGTTTCAATTTATACAGAGAAACAAATTGTTGGTATAAATGACAAGGATTTTGATGCTTACTTTGATGGTACAAAGTGGACTGCTAAATATAAATGGAAACAAGGTCAACCACAACTAAGAAATTCTGTCGCGCAGTACAAGGTAAAACCCCAGTTGATACCTCAATTTAATAATGAGATGGACTTATGGGTGAAAAATGGCTGGTTGAAACCATGCAACAAAGAAGAAAAAAGTACAGAAGGGATTGTCCCGTTAATGGCTGTTGAGCAGGAAAATAAAGGAAAGGTACGACCTGTTCTGGACTTTCGCGAATTGAATCAGTACGTTAATTCGCATAATGCCACAAGTGATGCATGTGATGAAAAAGTTAGAAAATGGAGAACTCTTGGTGACAAATTTGCAACACTCGATCTTAGATGCGCGTATATGCAAGTACACATCGATCCGAGTTTGTGGGAGCATCAGAGGGTAATCTACAAAGAAGAAAAATACTATCTTACACGTCTTGGTTTTGGGTTAAATTCTGCTCCAAAAATAATGTCTTCAATCTTAGGCAGCGTGTTGAATCTAGATGCAGATATTAGTGAAGCAACTGACCACTACATTGACGATATAATTGTTAATTTGGAAAAAACATCAGTTGAAAAGGTCGTAAATCATTTGGCGCGTTATGGATTGGTAACCAAAGAGCCAGAGCAATGTGATACTGCACGAGTATTGGGTTTGCAACTATTTAGAAATGAAAAAAAGGAGCTTTGTTGGAAACGAGGAAACACCATTCCAAAGTCACAAGATATCAAAACTGAAAAAGTAACACGACGGAAACTTTTTTCGATATGTGGACACTTGTTAGGTCACTATCCTGTTGGAGGTTGACTCAGAATTGCCTGCAGTTTTATAAAACGACATAGTCAAGGAGATGCTTGGGATGATCTAATCGGAGATCAAGCTCAGTCATGGTTGATTGAAATATTGCGCCGATTGGAAGTTAGCGATTCTGTGAGAGGAAAATGGAATGCTGAAGGAATTCAAAATGGAACGACATTGTGGTGTGATGCAAGCAGCATGGCAATGGGGGTTGCTATAGAATACAATGGCGTAATAATTGAGGATGCAGCCTGGCTTCGAAGTATAAATGATGTCATGCATATTAATATTGCTGAATTAGATACTGTGGTGCGTGGGATAAACCTAGCTGCTAAGTGGCATATAAAGAATTTGTCAGTATTCACTGATTCAGTAACAGTTCATGGATGGTTAAAAAGTATGCTGACTGAAAGTCATAGGGTTCGATCAAATGGATTATCAGAAATGCTTATTAAAAGAAGACTTTCTCTATTGCAAGACTTAATAAAAGAATATAGTATAAACATCACATTGAAATGGGTTCCGTCCTCCAAAAACAAAGCTGACGTGTTGACAAGAGTTCCAAAAACTTGGATAAATGAACTTTCAAAAAAAAATACTAAAGAACTAGCTGGGGTAAGTATTGCTGAGGAAATTCGTAATTGTCACTCAAAGCATCATTTTGGCGTTAATCGGACAATGTTTACAGTGCAACGAAGACTTCCGCACGTATTAAGAAAAGACGTTGAAGAATGTGTTCGCAATTGTTGCCAATGTAATTCAATTGATCCAGCACCAGTAAAATGGGAAAATGGAGTGCTAGATGTACCAGACACATGGTATAGAATTGCTTGTGATGTGACTCACTATAAAGAGTTGCCATATTTAACAATGATTGACTGTGGACCAAGTCGGTTTGCAGTTTGGAGAAAGTTGCTGTGCGAAGATACCAAAAGTGTAGTAAATCAATTGGAATCCGTATTTAGGGAGCATGGCCCACCGCAAGAACTGTTGATGGATAATGGAGCGGTGTTTAAATTCAAAGAATTTTCAAACATATGTGAAAAATGGTGTGTAAAAAGGAAGTATAGATGCGCATATAGACCTTCAGGGAATGGGATAGTGGAGCGTAACCACCGCACAGTAAAACGAACAGCTGCGAGGGCACAAATATGTCCGTTACTAGCGGTATTTTGGTACAATGCAACACCAACGTTGGGAACAAATGAGAAATCTGCACCTGCTTTTCAGAAAAATATGTACGTCTGGCGTCTACCAATTCAAGAGGAGAAAAACACTGAAACTCAGGAAAGATCACAACGAGTTATGGAAACTTATGGAATTGGAGAAAAAGTTTACGTTCGCCCTGCTGATGCAAAGTGCACTTCAGTTTGGAAAATTGGTACTGTAACTGACATACTCACAAACAAAAATATTGAAATTGATGGTGTACCAAGACATGTGCGAGATGTGAGAATAGCTCCTGCCTCAAATGTTTCAAACGCTTCAAGAGGAACTATTATCAGTGAAAAGATCGACAGCGATGAAAGTGATTTTGAAGATTTAGACATTTTTGCTGCACAAGAGGAAGAAACCGAAGAAACAGTTGTTGACGATGAGGAGGAAGCTGGTGGCAGAGAAATCGTCGAAAGTTTATTACCAGCGATCAGACGATCAACCAGAGAAAGGACAAAGCCGACATATTTAAATGACTATGTTACTTAAGAACTTTAGTTCTTGGGGTGATGTGATAATAGCTGATCGTTATGAAACTTTATTATTACGTTTATAAAATTCTTGTCATTAAAGTTAATTGATGTAAGTTATGAGTCAAGTCATACGCTATTTTTGTACATAATTACGCCCTCGAGAATTTTTTGTTTCTGTATAAAAGTTGTAAAAGAATTGAATAAAAAACAGTAGAAAATAAAAGTAAACTAAGTTGTTGTATTTACATGAAATATGCAAAAAAAAAAAAAATGCAAAAGACAAATGAAATGATATCTAGTAAGTGAATGGATAAAATTGTCTTAATAAATGGACAATTTATGGTCAAATAAAGAAGTTTGAATCATTTTTTGATTGAATTACAATTTGATTACAATGAGTCTTTGGCAAAACTTCACAATTTGTCATTTTGGAAATGTTAAAATGTGAATTTTTGGAAAATGATTATACATAGTGCATAGTAAAATGCTTATAGATAATAGCACACCATAAAATTTCCATCAAATAAATTTTGTATTACACATAATCTGTATTCTCGATACCAATTTCTCAGGAAAATTGCACACCATAAAAAATAAAATATCTTCCCTGTAAAATACGAACGAAAATTCCAGGAAAAACTTACAATATGTGGGTAAAGTGCACTTTGAACCTAAGTCAAAAATGAAAAAAAAGTTATAGAAAACTATAAAAAAAAAGTGTAAAAAGAATTTCTAATTAAAAAATACATTAACATTTTCTTTTTTATCGAAGGTTGTTGCAAACCTCCTAAACTTACTCTCAGAAGCCATCTTGTTTTTTTACATATTATATATATATATATATATATATATATATATATATATATATATATATATATATATATATATATATATATATACACATATGCATATATATAAAATACAGTTATATATAAACAAGAATCCCAAAATACCTTTAAATCCTTCATCACACTGACAAATTTTTAACTTATCTTTTGTTAATATACAGACGCCATTTACACACCCACAGCCATCCATCAATGAGATGTTTCCTGATGTAAAAAAAACTTTTCTTACACATACTAATTTATGTATTAAAAAGTATCTATGTAGTCAAATTTCTTTTGGCTTTTATTTAAACAAAAAGAAATTGTACTTTTTATACTTTTTATGCTTTTTAAACTTAACTTACTTTCGTTGCAGAAAGTTCCTTGCCACTGTCCAAAGCATTCACATTTATAAGAGTTGTGATAATCAACACAACGGGTGGTATGACTTTCAACGCATTCGTTCAAAATGCAATCATCAACACCTTAAAAGCATAAATGCTTTTGTAGCAAACATCATTCTTATTATCGTTTAAAAAAAAAAAATCAGGTATAGTTGTAGAAATAAAGTTCCATATGATTCCAGAAGATACCAAAATATCCCAAAAAGATAAAAAATACAGCAATATTTAATTATTTATCAACTTCTTAACGCCTTTTCAAATAATTAAACAACTAACTTGTCTGACAAGTGGGTCCAGTCCAACCATCAATACAATCACATCGAAATCCTCCAGCAGTATTTACACATTTGCGATCATCTGTGCAGTTATGAATTGACTGTGTACATTCATCTATATCTGTATATTTAACAAAAAGACTAATAAAAAAATAAGTTAATTACAAATTATTAATTAAATTAAATTACAAACAAACTTTAACGGTAACGTCACTTTTTAATGGCTTCTTTAAACTTCACTTTAATTGGGCTTCTTTAATATTACATAGGTATAAAAAATAAGTTTTTTGCTGATTGTTCGTTACAATGATTAAATCAACCATTACTTTTTATTTTACAAATATAAACAAACATTCAATACCATACCATTGCAAAATGGTTGTGTGAAGCCTTCTGAAGGACAGCTGCATCTGAATGATTCCAACTGATCAATACATTTAAAATTATTTAGACTAAATAAAAATAGTAATATTATAAATAGTAATATTATAAATAGTAGTATTATAAATAGTAATATTATAAATAGTAATATTATAAATAGTAATATTAAATAACATTAATATTAATAATATTAAAATAGCAAAAGAAAAGAAAAGCTTTAATACAACTTTTATTTCCTTTAAATTTGTAAAAAAAAAAAAAAACTACCATACCAAGTGATATTGAAACAATCATCAATTTCTAGACGTAAAAAAATTTTTCTTAAACATTTTTTTTGCAGTGATAGAAAATATTGTAAAAAAATATCAGAAAAAAGGAATCAATTTTTGTATTAAACGAAATAAATTTTTTAAGCATAAGTTAATGTTCTACTTATGCAGCTTATGCTTAAAAATGTAAATTATGAATATAATATTTTTTAAACTGCAGTTTTAAATATGAAATATAATTTTTAATTTTAATTTCTTTTTCTTTCGTTTATACTTATTTTTAATAAAAATTTAACATTAAAATTATAATTGAACATTTTGTTATACTTTGTCATACAAATTCCATTATATTTTCATTATATCTTCATTAAATTTTCATTATATTATACTTCATACTTAAAAATTGCATTTTAAAATTTTTACAAATAGCAAAAACTTAATTAAGTTTAATTTGGTAAAAAATAATAATAATAATAATTATATTAACCAGTTCTACAGTCAACACCAGTTTTTCCAGGAGGGCAAATGCAGGTATAGTTTCCATATAGATTCAAACAAGTTGAGCCCCCATAGCATTGGTTTGTGTCACATTCATTTATATCTACATGAATGAAAACAAAAACTTTTTTAAAAACACATTTGATTTTCAAAACATCATACAACACAATCAATTAAACACCCTTGTAAACAAACTGTCTTTATCAAATATTACTTACCATTTGTAAATAATATTTGATAAATACAGTTATAAATCTATTTACAAACATTATGAGCATTTGAAAAGCATTGATGGCATCAACATTAATTGTGGTTTAAAAGGATTAACTTTCTTTGCACAATCAAGAAATGACTACTTATAATTAATAATAATAATTACAACAACAACAGCAACAACAACAACAACAACAACAACAACAATAATAATAATAGTAATAATAACAATAATAAAGTAACTCAAACATAAACAACAAAAAAAGCACCTTCTTCACATCTCTTGCCAGTGAATCCAGGAAAGCAGTCACAAATGAAGGTACCATTACCTTCTCTACACACTCCATTTTTAGAGCATGTATTGTTATTGGCACACCACGATGTTTCTGGAAAGAAAAAATATAATATTAAAAAAAACGGAAAATTTTACCAAAAATTGAAAAAAGTAACATTAAAAAAAAAAAAAAAATTATAGAGACATTAAAAAGAAAAAAAAAAATTCTTTGATGTTAGAAGTCTTTTTTTTTTGAATTCATTAAAAAGAATTTGTTTGAATTGCACTCAATTCAGCAACAAAACCCAAAAATCTTAAATTTTTTTTAAAACTAATACCATTCTATCATTTTTTTAAAAAGTAGAAATTGTAGATGTTAAAATCAAACACAAAACCATTAAAAATTTATTCAAGATTATTTTCCTATTCTACAAGTATCAAACATTTTTCTTAATTTAAAACAACAAAATCAAGTGAAAATTAGGAAAAATAAACTTTGGATCAATCTGTTTATCAATATTCATCAAGAATCTCAAAGTAAGTATCAGGAAGCATCAGGGTTAGGTTTTAGTTTACCAATTTTCATAAAATAGAAATATTCCTCTTCATTTTTCTATTAATTATAGAAAAGTAAGCTCAAGGAAATAGTTTTATCAGTTCGAATTTCTTCGATCTTCGTATTACAAAAAAACTTTATAAAAAAAAAACTTTTTGTATCACTATCTTTAGCTTTACCCAGATAATTCATTAACCCCCCCCCCCCCATCTTTCCTTTTTGACTTGCTAAAATATTTTGATAAATTAAGTTTAAAAAATTCTTTATTTTTTTCAAAGGTTCAAAATTCAGATGAGTGTAAATTTATACCACAGTAAAGGTTTTTGCAATTTAAAATAAAAATGTAAATAATGAAAAAATAATAAAAGTTTCCCCAAACTCAGATAACACTTCCTCTTGCCCTTGCCCTTTTCCTTTTCAATCTCTTTTTGTTAGCTAAAAGCACTGTTTCACTCTTATCTGATGGGAAAAGAATAAGGCAATAAATGAAATTTTTAACAAACACACAAAAAAAAATTCTTAGCACAGTTAATCCAAAAACAAATCTCTAATATACTTTTTGTTCATACCTGAACAACAGTCAATGCCTTTCATATCATTTTTGCATTTGCACGTGTAGCCATTGACAAGATCAATGCAATCAGAGGAATTTGCACAGCAGTAGACATTTTGCAGACATTCATTTATATCTAAATTGAAAAAGTCATGTAATCAATAAACAAATGAATAAATAAACAAAGGTAAGTTAATAAGGAAGATAATAATTATCTTTAACATATAAAATTATGTATACATGAAATTTATATTCTCTACATAAAATGCAGACTTAATGGCATGTAAGTGAAAATATACAATTCTTTAAAAAATTCATTGGTAAATTAAATTATTTTCATACATTTAATTACTGCAAAGATTAGAAATGATAATAATTCTCAATCAATCCTACCTTTTGTAAAGTAACCAATATAACTGGTAGAACACATAGCAAAATTAAACTCAAGATTATAATGTAAAAACAGTAAATTATGAAACTGACTACTCACCAGTCTCACAGAGAGCCCCCGAAAAGCCTGGCTTACAAACGCAATAAAATCTTGGCTTTGATGTTTGTTGAAAACATAATCCATCATTTTTGCAAGGGTTAGGAAAACATTCATCTACATCTTTTGTAAAATTAAAAGAAGAATTGTAATAATTATATTGAAATCTATTTTACAAAAAACAAAAACAATCTTTAAAAAAATTGAAGTGAGTTTTCAGACATTTATAAAACATTTGTCATATAACATATTTAATCAGATAATAAGATAATAAAATATTTGTCTATAATGGAAAAAATTAAAAAAAAGAGTATTGAGTTTCCTCATTGCTTTTAAATCTACCTTAGGTGTAACTAGATTATACATACTTAACACCTTACATTCAAATTTAAATGTAGTTATAATTTTACATTTATTAAGTAATAAATTAACAATTAATTATTAGATTTCTATCAGCTAAAATTATTCAATTCATATTTACTATATCATCACCTTATTTACATATATCATCAATTTGGCGTTTGTGTTTAGAAACTGTTAATAACGTCAGTCATAATCATAATCTATTTTAACATAACCAATTATCTTTTTTTCTATTATTTTTTTTAATAGAAGTTTCTAAATTTTGAAAAAAGGTTTTTTTTACAAAAAACCTTTTTAAAAACAATAAATAAAGCAAATCATTTTTCAAAATACATTTTAAAATACTCTTCTTTAAACTCGAATTGGAAAAAGTATTTTAAAATGATCATAATTCTTAATTGTTTTTTTATATTAATGTTTTTTTTAAATACCACATTATTTAATATTTTCTGGATAATGAATATTTGGTTTATTTATTTTACCACTGCTCCAATTTTTGTCTTCGTGTTTAAATGTTAAATTTTTTGCAATTAAGAACATCACAATGATTAATGTAATAATGAAGGAAAAAGTTATTACAAAGATAATAGTTTTGTAATTGCCTTTTATTACAAAACAAACCCCCCAAAAAGCATGTTTATTGGCAGTTTTCTAATTGTAGAGTAGCTTATAAAGTTGGTAGCATTTTGTTATAGGGTACAGTCTTCAATTTTCTTATGGCAGTGCAGCAATTTTAGTAACTTTCCTTAAATATAACTGTTTTTTATATTCACCATATATTTACTGAACTCTGTTGCAAATATTTCTTCCAGAGGAACTCATAAGGTAAATAAATTCAAATAAATGTCTGAGAATTTCTTCAACTGTAGAAATACTTGTTGAAGGGGTAGATTTCCATCATAAAACTGAAAATTCCCATTTCTAAGTTGCAAAGTGTAGAATTTTTGTAAATTCATTTTAGCAGAAAACACATTTACTGTTTTTTACTGTGTTAACAGAAAACAATTAACTGCTTTTTTAGATTAATATTTTTTTTAAACATGCTTTATATAAAATTATATACAGCATCTTATGGTCTTGAGTTCAGCCAAAAATAAAGCAAGATTTCCTTTATATCAAAAGCTGTTGTCAGCAAACTATTAGCATGAAAATGTGCTTCAACACTTTTTAAGTAATTATGGTTTAGTTTGATGGTAACATTTCAGTTTAATAAGCTTTTTTAATGATAATAGTAATGTTACAATACCACCACTATAAATACTTACACACAGATAAAAAATACCTGTTTGGCAATAACTTCCAGTGAAACCCTCTGAACAATTACATATATATGCGTTTATTAAGTCCACACACACACCATTCGGTCCGCAAAATCCCCATGATGTTATGTCATGCCCTTCGATTATGTTGACATTTTTGCGTGGGTCGCATTCATCAATATCTTAAAAAGCAAATGGTAACTTTTTGGAAAAAACAAACCTAATTTGAGATGTTTGTAAACTTTAAAAAAAAAAATCAGTTTTACTTTCGTCGCACAGTGTTCCAGTAAATCCACGATGACATTCACATCTAAAAGAAGCCACTTCATCCACACACTTTATAGATCCAACATTTGAGCAAGGGTTAGGTGAGCACTCATCAATGTTGATACTGCAATTTTTACCAGTAAAGCCAATAGGACAAATACAAATGTAGTCTTCTAACTGGCTAACACAAGTTGCACCATTTAAACAGTTATTATATGTGCAGTAATTTATTTTTGATTCACAAAACTGACCTAAATGTTAAAGATGCTTAACACAATAAACATGAGTAGAATTTCACTCTTCAGTAGAATAATATCAAATAGCTTTCAAACACATGGGAATGTTTATTATAAATAGTTGGCAATATTTAATTTAAAGAAATAACGATAATGAACAATTATAAGGTTTTTCAGTGAAGTAATCAACTCAGTGAAAAATCAGTCAGTGAAAAAGTTCATTAGTGAAAAGAAAAGTCCTGGTAATGATAATGACAATTAAGTAAGAAAATTTATAACAAATAAGTTACAAATAATCCACATTAAGCATTAGTTAAAGTGAAAAAAAAAAAAAAAGTAAAGCAACTGAAATGAAACAGATATTCTGGAAAAAAAAAGTCAACAAACCTTCGAACCCAGGGAAACAACTGCATGTGAAATTATTGACGAGATCATTACAAAGACCATTTTTACATGGAGATTTTGTGCAAGCATCAGCTGAATCTTCAGCACATGTAACAACACAGTCATTTATGTTTTCTGAGCAAACTTTGCCGGACCATCCCGGCTTACAAAGGCATGTGTAATCTTTTAAACCATCAATGCAAGTTGCATTGTTTAAGCATGGTTGTTCAGCACAATCATCAATATTTATATTACATCTAACCCCTTCAAAACCATCTTTACATATGCACTTGTAAGAATTGATTTTATCAACACAAGTTCCATTGTTGCATGTAGCCAATACACAATCATCAATATCAATTTCACAATTTTTACCACTAAAACCTGGTTTACAACTGCACTAAAAAAAACAAATGTAACTATTCATTTAAGTGAACATTTTGAAATTAAAATCATTCTAAATTAAAATTTTTTAAAAAAGGTTTTGCTAATAGCAAAAAGAGCTCCTTAGGAGCTTCAAAAAAATAACCTCGACTGAGAGGCTCTCAAAATAAACAATTTTTCCTTTAGGAGCATTTTACACGTGAAATAAAAAAAATTTTTCTAATAAAAAAAAAGTGCTATGGTGTTTTATAGCGTTTATAACTGGCATAGTTTTTAAATAAAACTAACAACAGATTCACGATTTTTAGGAATTTATTAACATTTAAGGATTCTTATAGATTATAGAAGACCTTATACATTATATAACCTTATACATTATACAACCTTATATAATATATAACCTTATACATTGTAAGACCTTATATATTATAAGACCTTATATATTATATAACCTTATATATTATAAGACCTTATATATTATATAACCTTACATATTGTAAGACCTTATATAAGACCTTACAGATTATATAACCTTACATATTATATAACCTTATATATTATAAGATCTTATATATTATATAACCTAATATATTATGAGAGCTTATATATTATATAACCTTAAGATAACCTTAGTGATTTGAAATTGCTACACAATTTTTTCTTGACACAGAGCAATTTTTCTTCCCTCAAAGCAACAAAAAATTCTCTGGTTTCAGGATATATTCACGAATAAAAAAACCAAACCAGCTATCTTATCTGACAAATGCCAATTTTGAAGGCCATGTTACTTGCTAGCAGCAGCTGAAATAGCTGTATATGTGTACTTCAAAAGAATTACTATGACTTGATTGTAGCATTTTCAGCATAAAACTATTGCAATTTTTTTAATGATGAT